>NC_135783.1:201208946-201348946 GCF_051106095.1 Pogona vitticeps
TAATCCCCGTTTTTCAAAATCTTGGGAGCTTAGGACACCTTGTATTTCTGAGGCATTTTCATCAGTTTCCTCCTGTTTCACTGGAGCTAGAGGGTCTCTATTTCTCTCCACTTCCTGAGGTAAACTTTCTGCCTCCTGACTCCCTTTTTGGCTACGTTTGAATGGCATGTTTAAATCTGAGTGAATTAGTCTTTAATGTCTGTACTGCTTTTAAAAAGGACTTGTCTTTCTGCTTTTAATTCCAGTAACTATGTTGTTGTGCCTCACTCAGCAGCTCTCTCTGGCTGTTCTCCATCTAACAACCTTTTAGTTATTGTCTCCCGATGTCTGAGCTATTGTTCCTCTCAGACACTAAAATACAGTGGTGCCTCGCAAGACGATGTTAATTCATTCCATGAAAAACGCTGTCTTGCGAAAACATCATCTCGCGAAACGCAGTTCCCCATTGGAATGCATTGAAATCTATTAAATGGGGAAATCCAATGGGGAAAAATCATTGTCTTGCAAAAATTGTCCATAGAAAACATTGTCTTGTGAAGTGCAACAGCAATCACAAAAACCAATCATCTTGCGGATTAATCATCCCACAAGGCAATCGTCTTGCGAGGCACCACTGTAAAGTTATTTCTTAAGCATCTGCTTTTATTTATCACCTCAGATCTGCTCTGACCCAGGCTTCCGCTCTTATCCAACACTGCTCCTTTATCTCTCAGAGCCTTGGATTTCAAGCTAGCTCACTGGGTCTCTCAAATCCTGAGGTAAACAAAAAAGAGTTTTTCCTTTAGAGTTGGTTCCCTATCTTTAGTTCCCCCCCAGATTTGGGTTCAGAGGCTCGGCCACTAAGGTTTTCCACAAAAGCTCTAGCAGGTCACCCACTTCTTCACCATAGACCTCTGACTAAAAAGGTACCCATGACTCCAGAAAATTCAGTTTTAAACTTTGGCTTCACTGGATTATTTTGTACCCCCATTGTGGGACACCAATTGTGGTGTTTGCCCTTGTGGCCCCTGCTTGTCTTTCCCTCGCAAAGGCTCACATCACATTTTCTTCCCGCTGCCACCAGTGGATCACCTCAGTCCACAATATAAATGACGTTTGTCCGAACACTTGACTTGTGAAGAGAAACAGAACTTATTTAAATTGTAAACTGCCCGGAGAGTGCTTGTAGCACTATGGGGCGGTATATAAGTCCAATAAACAAACAAACAAACAAACAAACAAACAAACAAACAAATTTATTGAAGTGAAGCAGACTGAATAATAACAGAAGTTTTTGAGATACACATTATATATAAGCCATTCATCAACAGTTCTCTCAGTGCATACTTCTTTTCTCTTGGAATATCATTGCCACCTTTCCTAATCAGCTCTATCCCTCTGATTATCCCTATTTATCTCAGTATCTGTTCTCTCTCTCTCGCTGACTAACCAGCCCTTATCTATATCTATCTCTATCTGCCTCTCATCCCAATCTCTGACTCCTCCTTCTCCCACCAATGTAACTGCTCATGTAATGTAACAGCCTTATGTAACTGCTGACTCCGCCTTTCCAGTCCTCTCATAGGTTCATGCAAATCAGCTCATGAATATGAATGGCATGAGTGACGTCGGTGATCACCACAGTAGCGTATATCATTATTCAAGAAATTTAAGAGCCATGATGATGGAAAATGACATAGGAAGGAAAGGAAAGAAAACTGGACTTTGTCAGAAACAAGAGCTCCATTTTTTTATTCAAGAGGTCCATAATAATGGAAAAATCACACAGTGACAACCACTGGTGAAAGAGAGATTTCTATGAAGGACATGACATTGAAGGACATGACAAAATAAAGGTACAAATATGAAGGACATGACAAAATACAGGCACCACTGTATTTTAGTGTCTGAGAGGAACAATAGCTCAGACATCAGGAGACAATAACTAAAAGGTTGTTAGATGGAGAACAGTACAAGCAAGCAACAGCCACGGTAAAAGGCGTGAGAGTAGAAAAAACAAAATTAACTAGGGAAGAGCTGAATGTGAGAAGCTGAAGCACAACCCAACAACAAATCACTACACAAACTGCTGAAGATTAATTTCAACAAATCTCTTGCCAAATAAGCCAGCAGGACCAGACATATTAATATTCATGAACCTGAAATAGAATTCCAAATGGCCACCAACACAAAGAGGAACACAAAAGCATTTTCTTTTAAATAGGTTGTTGATTGGATCCCAAGACCCGTCAGGAAACTGAAGAGCATGTACACACGTGTGTATGGACATGTGCTTATGTAAGCAAGCACATGCATGCATATGTGTGCATGCATACAGGCTTGCGCCTGCACACGTGTATGGACCCACATACCATTACATGGTTCCAAGTAGTCTGATAAACAATTACAACATAAATCCCAATGATAAGTGAGAGAAAATGTAATCACCTATTTTTACTACTGTCTTCTCATCTCAAATGATGTAAAACAAGATGCAGGGGAGAAGGCAAGTCATGGAAGTAGATATTCATGTGTATTTATCTGTTTTATTTAGACTGCAGCTACATTCTTCTTCGTGGTCTCTGTGAATGCACAAAAATGGGTTGTTGTGCGGCTGCACAGGACCTCTTGAAAATTTCAAGAGCTTAAAGACATGTGATTCATGGGATGTTCCCCCGTGGAGCACATGCTCCGCCCACCAGCAGTCCTCTCAGTTCCTTTTAACCACTGCTTAGGTTAGACCTCTTCCAATGTACTAGAGAAAGCAAGGAACCCCTGGAAAGATGGCGCTGGTGACCAGCAGGTAGCATTTTTGCCGCTGCACCGGTCTGCTTTTCTCTGTTCTTTTTAAAAAACTTTTCTTCTTCTTTCCCTTTTTGCCCTATTCTGCTTTATTTTGTTTTGTCAGGTCTCCTACCTGATCCAACAATGTTGCATTGTGGTGGGGCAAGGAAAGGCTGATTTGGAGGCTGGCATTACAAACTCGAGCTGTGGGGCAAGCGGCGGGGTGAGCACGGGCGAGCACAGGCAAGAGCAGAGACGGAGACCAACACTGGAGCTCGGAACGCGGGGCCTGGAAGCGGTCGACCAGCGGAGCTCGGAAGACCATCACATGGTCTTGAAAAGATCACCACTAAAACTGCTGGAGACTGGCGAAAAGCCCTGCCAAAGAGAGCCTAGAGACTACTGGAAAGCCACTGAGTCTTTTATAATTGTTGGAGGATGTCGGGAGATTTGGCAGAGCAGGTGCAGTACTTGAAGTTCCAGCCGGGAGAAAGCCGAAATCTGCCTTGGGGGCGAAAAATCTGCTCGCCATCGGTCTCTGTTAGCCATCCTTACAAGCCACCATGCTGGGAGCTATAACAACAAGAACACTGCCAGGACTTACAGTGGTGCCTCGCATGACAATGTTAATTCGTTCTGAAAAAATAGCTGTCGAACGAAAACGTTGTCATGTGATTTTAAAAAGTCCATAGAAACGCATTAAAACCCAATTAATGCGTTCCTAGGGCCTTAAAACTCACTGTCCAGCGAAGATTCTCCATAGTGCGGCCATTTTCGCTGCCCGTGCAGCGAGGAATCCGTGCCAGAAAACAGCGGGCAGCCATGTTTTTCACCCGGTGGCCATTTTGAAAATGCCGATCAGCTGGCTGAAAATCATTGCTTTGCGATAAACGGTTAGCGAAACAGGGGACCGATCATTGCAAAGCGAAATTCCCCTATAGGGAACATTGTTTTGCAATCGCTTTTGCAATCGCAGAATCTTAATCGTGATGCGATTTCGTCGTCAGATGGAGCGCTTGTAATGTGAGGCACCACTGTACTTTCCCTGCTCGTTCCCCTAGCACAGCCAGTGATGATTTTGCAACTGTCCTCTGAGGGAAGAAAATGGCAACAGTAGCACCATTTCTAGCTTTTATCTGTGTGCTACTGTTACTTCTTCTGCTTATTGCTGAAACCTTTGAAACATACCTCGTCTGTGAGAACTGCACTCTTACGATTCTAATAACATCTATTTTAATAACATCAGGAAGGATAAGAGTCCTAGATGAAATAAGGCAGAAGAGGACTACATGAGGGGAATAATAATTGTGGGTTTATTTTTATGTTTTGTTTTGTTTTATGTGTTATTTTATGTTTTACTTTATTGTGTTTCTCTTCTCTTTTTTTACCCCTTTTCCATCTTTTTGTAAAATTTGCACTTTAAATTAATTGTTGTTTAATGATAGATGTTTGTTAATAGTATTTTTTCCTATGTTAATTAATCTGTTATCACTATATAATTTGTTTGTATTAATTTAGGGTTTTCTTTGAATTTTCTTTCTTTTGATATGGAGTGGAAGGCTTGCCCTCCCAGTGAGGGGCCATTGAACATATCAGTGATCACGGGTAGAGGGAGATATGGCGTTGGTACAGCCCCTATTCGTGTTAAAAGAATGGTGAACAGATGTTTGAAGGCTGTTCACTGTTCTGAGTCAGTGGCCAAATGACGATATCGAGGTAGTCAGATCAGCTCACCCTCCACTCTGAAACTGGTGCTGTTAAATGCCAGATCTGTATCTAAAAATGCCAGATTATTTATGATCTTATTCTGGAAGAGGATGCAGACCTGGCATGCATAACAGAAATGTGGATATGTGGGGGGGGTCCTCTCCTGACACGGGCCTGTCCACCCGGCTATGCTGTCCAGCATCAGGGCAGACTGGAGGGGCGGGGGGGAGTAGCCATTGTATATAAAAACACTCTAGAGGTTACTAGGGGCTCCACAGTGGTAAAGCTGGGTCTGGAGGCGCTCCACGTGTTGGTTGGGGCCAGGGATGGTATTGGGATACCATGCTCCTCGAAACCCAGCCATTTCCTTACCAGAGCTGACGGACTTTGTCTCTGCTGCACTGTTGGAGTCCCTGAGGCTTTTGGTCTTGGGGGACTTCAACATCCCCGCGGAGGCAGAGGCTTTTGGTCTAGGTCTTGAGTTCTTGGAAACCATGGCTTCCTTGAACATGTCCCAACATGTCAACAGCCCCACACATGTGGGTGGTCATATGCTAGACCTGTTTTTTTCCTCCAGTTGGAGCGAGCGTGGTCTGATGGTGACTGATCTTGTGTCGGTACCCTTGTCATGGTCAGATCACCACCTAATAAAATGTAACTTCTCAGTGGCTCTCCCTCCTTGCAGGGAGCATGGACCGATTTCTATGGTCTGCCCTCAAAAGCTACTGGATTCCATAGGATTCCAGGATGCCATGAGAGGGATTTCAGCTGACCTGACTGGTGCTCCTGTTGAGGCTCTGGTCAATGGATGGTTTACCGCCACCACCAGGGCTATAGACACGATCACTCCTAAACGCCCTTTCCAGTGCAGGGCTCGGCCTGCGTCCTGGTTCAACCAGAACCTGAGAATGATGAAGCAAACTAGGAGAACGCTAGAGTGCAAGTGGAGAAGAGACCCGATGGTTTAGAACTGAGCAGCTGTCAGGGTCGCAAGTAACCTTTACCTTGCTAAGGTAAAGGCTGCTAGGTGAGAACACTTTGCTGACCAGATAAGCAAAGCTTCAAATCAGCAGGCGGAGCTTTTCTGCATAGTTCGCGACCTATCCGGAATTGGTCTAGGTGATGGGCCTCCCCCTAGTATCTCACCAGACCAATTTGCAGCATTTTTAAAATCTAAAGTGGAGGCCATCCGCTGGGAACTTTCTCCTTTTTTGGGAACAGTGAGTCGAGCAGAGATGTCCAGCGCTCCACCTTGCCTGGTGAGAATTGATCATTTTCAGCTGGTGACACCAGAGATTGTGGACAAGGCACTTGATCACAATCATGCCACCACCTCCTCCCTTGACCCTTGCCCAGCCTGGCTAATAAATGCAGCCAGGCCTATAACAACAGAATGGGCAACAGCAATAATTAATGGGTCTTTTCATGAGGGCAGGGTTCCCCTTGCCCTCAAGGAGACACTCATTAGCCCATAAGAAAGAAACTAAATTTGGCGGTGGACAATATTGGCAATTACAGGCCTGTCGCCAATGTTTCTTTCATGAGCAAAGTGGTGGAGAGGGTGGTGGCTGACTATCTTCAGGTGCACTTGGATGAAACAACTGCCCTGGATCCATTCCAGTTGGGATTCAGGCCGTGCCATGGTACAGAAACAGCATTGGTCACCCTGTATGATGACCTGTTGATGGAGGCTGACAGGGGAAAAACCTCCCTCTTGGTCCTCCTTGATATCTCAGCTGCCTTTTATACCGTCAACCACAGTATCCTCCTGAGGAGGCTCTCTGAGCTGGGAATTGGTGGCCTGGCGTTTACTTAGCTCCAATCCTTCCTGGAGGACCGTCCTCAGAGAGTACAGCTTGGGGAGAGGGCCTCGGCCCCATGGAGCCTCAATTGTGGGGTCCCGCAGGGCTCGATAATCTGCCCAATGCTGTTTAATATATGAGGCTGCTGGGAGGAGTCATCAGAGGATGTGGGGCCTCGTGTCATCGATATGCTGATGACACGCAGCTCTACATCTCCTTTTCATCAACTGCAGGTGATGCCGTCCTGTCCCTTCAGCGCTGCTTGGAGATTGTTCTGCAATGGATGCAGGAAAATGGGCTGAGGCTGAACCCGGACAAGACAGAGGTCCTGAGGGTGGGTGGCCCCACCACCAGTGGTTTGGGAAACTCCCTCTCTTTTGGGGGGGTGACTCTCATCGCGAAGAGTGAGGTTCGTAGCTTAGGGAGAGATCTGGACCTGGCGCTCACCATGGAAACGGTTTAGGACCTTGCTATCTGATGGAACGCCTTCTCCCACCAAAATCTACCAGTATCACTCGATCTAGCCAGGAAGTGCGACTGAGGGGCTTAACACCAAGAGAGGCCCGAAAGGAAAAAAACCAAAAAAACCCGGGCTTTCTCGGCAGTCGCTCCTCAGTTACGGAATAATCCACCTCCAGAGATCCATATGGTCCCTTTGCTGGGTATTTTTAAAAGCCAATTAAAAACTTGGCTATTCAGGCAGGCCTTCCCTCCAAGCGCTATTTGATCTATCTTCTCTATTCTTTTTTCCATCTTGAATGACTTTTTTAATCTTGATAATGATGCTGTTTTAATTGTTTACTTTGTATGTTGTACGTCGCCCAGAGTAGTCAAACAACTAGATGGGCGGGATATAAATAAATAAATAAATAAACAAATAAACAAATAAACAAACAAATAAATAAATAGAGCAACTTTTCCTTGCAATCAGTAGTTTATACCTTTTCTCCCACCATTTTTAACTTAATTCTTTTTCAATTGATGTTCACCTGTGAGTTATCTGATTTTATGACCCTCCCACTTTTTCTTGCCCATTTTTACATTACTTTCATTTCCCCTTTCCACGTCCCCCTTCCCATCGAAGCTACCAACACAAAGTTAACCCAACTCCAGGAGGCAGTGGAAGACAGGAGGGCCTGGCATGCTCTGGTCCATGGGGTCACGAAGAGTCGGACACAACTTAGTGACTAAACAAAAACAACAAGTTAGAAGGATGGACTCTGGCTGAAAGTTACAACTAGAGCAGGACAACTGAATTAATGGAATTGTCTCCCCAAATCTTCCCTGATTCAGTGGGCTTACTTTAGTTACAACTCACTATTGGATTTCAGCCAATGTATTTGTTCTGCAGTTACAACTCAAGATTAATTAATCAATTATATATGTTTTTAAAATGGCATACAATAATAATAAATAATGTTTTGACTTGGGTTCCTGCACTGAACAGAGGGGTTGGGCTCGATAGCCCTATGATTCTATGAAAAAAAATCTACAATATAAAATGAAAATATGTTATCTGCATTATCAATGAAATACTTGGGGGCTGAAATTACACCAGAAAGTCTTTCCCCCAAACCCAAGCACATGTAGGTCTCAAAGTAAGACTTCCGGCACAATGTCTAATCTCAGATTAAATAGTATTATTTAGAGTGGATGCCACCACATTATATGCTTTCCTCTGAACTACTGCTGAACAGACCTCAGCCATCTGTGGACCCAGTAAAACAGCCGGTCCAGAGGACCCCCAGGAACCAACGTGTCTGTAAAGGGGAAGGCTATCTCTCAGGTAGGAGGGGTGGGGCAGGAGTATGTATTGTCCTCTAAAAAAATTGAAATTAATTAAGTCAAATATAGATTCTACTAAGAGCTTGGAAATCATTCTTTTTTGGACTTCATTTCCCAGAATCTCCCAGTCAACATAACCAAGGGATCCTGGAAGGTACAGATCACAATGTTTCCAAGCTCTGGTTTTACATAGGTAGCCAGGGAGAACTCTGAGCAGTGAATCTAATGAACTGTTCTGACAAAATTGCTCAAGCTGGCCACCCATCTAACATCAAGCAGACATGACAATAGGCCACAGAGCTTTCAGAGAAGATTTTTTTGGATGCCTGGTGTTAAAAATGTGTGACCCAACAGCTGACAGCTCCATCCCCTTATACTTATAGGAGAAAAAGGTCACATTCGACAAGCTTCTGATTTCAAGAAGAGCAACAACAAAAACCCTGCCCAACAAATGTGTAATTTTATCTCGGATGATGTTGTCAAGAGTCCTGTAAATTATAACTGGCACGTCAAGCGCTGAAAGCTCTTGAGCCTGAAAAACAGGCTGAACCGAGTATTTTACCTGATAAAGACCATTTCCCTCAGCATGCTTCCCCTCCCTGCCAGGAACTTTAAAGCAGAAACCCATCTGTCTGTGTTACACCCATTTAATTTACTATGATCTGTATTTGTATCTGTTGAAATGGGGCTCACGAATGGTTTCTTCCATACCTTGTCCGTTCTTTTACCAATATTTTGTTTTACTTCTTTATTTCTTTATCTAATTCTAAAGATTTATGCTGTTTTCTGTTCCAAGGAGCATGCAATGTTTTATTTATTATTATTATTACTACTGTTTGTTTGTTTTTGTATTTTAACACCGGCAAGCAGTTAAGAGGAGACCCATTCTCCATATACAGAGAAGTAAGAAGGGCAGTAATTAGTGCCACCCTCTCATTGTGTCAATATCTGTCTCCATTCCAGGATATATATATAAATATTCCTATGATGTTTTTCAGCAGCACCCGAAGCCTTCTACGTGGCTCAGAACATTCCATTTACAAATAAAATCAGAAAAAAAAAACAGGCAGTGTTGTCGCTTGGAATTAAAGCCCCCCCCCCCCCCCCCAAATACTGTAAGCTGCTTTTCAGGAGAAAGCTGGCATACAAATATTTTAAATAAATAAAATAATGAAGAAAGGGACTTCGCCAAATTCTGGGACAGAGGGATATTTTTTTTTTCTGCAAAGGATAGTTGCTGAACATATTTGCAAAGCAGAAGGCTTCCATTGCCAGCACACGCAGAAGTTACGCTTTTTTTGGACTCCCCTTCTTAGAATTTCCCTGCCAGCATTGCCACTGGGCTGGATGGCTGGCTAGCCCAGTGGTTTAGGTGTTGGGCTGCAGAGCCAGAGGTTAGGAGTTTGATTCCCCAACTGTGCCTCCTGTGAGTAGAGCCAGCCTGGGTGGCCTTGGGCAAGCCGCACAGTCCCAGGGTACCCCTCGGAAGATAGGAATGGGAAACCACCTCTGAGTATTCTCTACCTAGGAAACCCTGAAAAAGGGTTGCCATAAGTCAGAACTGCTGCTGCTGCTGCTGGCCTCCGCCACTGGACATTGTAGCAGAAAAAGAAACTCTCATGTGCTGAAAAATAACAAGTATTTTTTTTAAAAAAACCCACGTCACAAAAAAGCTTCTGCGGTGATCAGGGAAAGCATTTCCCAGACATGTGGAAAAGGAGCAAGTCTGGCCTTGGGGATCTGCCCAGGTAGTAGCAGTGGCAAACCTGCCCAATGGTATATTGATATAATTCATATGCACAGCTAGTATCACTGCAATGCAGCTTCTCTTCTTAATTCTGAAATCAATCAATCAATCAAATTATTAAAACAATTAAAATAACTGATACATGTAGGATAACAAGGAAGAGCAAGCCCCTTGGTTCTCTCTCTCTCTCTCTCTCTCTCTCTCTCTCTCTCACACACACACACACACACACACACACACACACACACACACACACACACACACACACATATTAATGTGTGGCTTTTCAGTGCTCATTTGTCAGGGAGAAATGTCCCAGGGAGTTCGGCGTTCCCTGGATTGCCCTAACTATGTGCTTGGCTGGCGCGGCAAGGCTTCTGGGAGATGATGACTGTCTCTGACTCCCTATACTTTTATAAGTCTTTCTCCCCTGCATTTAAAAAAAAATACATTTTTTTTTTGTTCTGCAGTAGAATTTCTCCACCAAGACGCCGACCGGGCTCCCCACTACTACCTTCCTTCTTAAAGCATTGCAAGGATGCTCTTTGCCGCTCTAATGAGTAAGGCTACAGGAACATGTCACAGCTCCTTTAAGTGCACTATACTGACCTCTGATCGCATCCAGCCTGTTTTAGTCTCCATCATTATTGCCGAGAAAGTGCTACCTTTCTAAGCAGCACAGCCGTTGCTATCTTGTAAGAACCAGGGATGACCTGTGTAAGGTTGCAACCTTTTCCAGAGCGGATAGAACTCCAGTGTTTTTGAATAACACTCTTTTCCCAGCCATTGTCCTTGTGTTACTTTCTTTCTTTGACTCCCTTCTTCCCTCCTTAACCAAAGAAACTTAAGCAGATATTATGAAATAAAAACTGACATATCTCAATGACCGAAAAGGGCACAGTAAATCTTAAAGAGGCTTCAGCGTGTCTTTCGCATTCATTACTTTCATTATATATATTTTCCCCAAACAGAGTTTTGTCTCACAAACCTCCTTTAAAAAGAGGGTAATATTTGGACTGCCTTTTTTACAAGCTGGCTGAAACCATTGTGCTTTTACAGTACATGCCTTTTGTATATAACATGATAGCTCTTCCTGGGAATCCATACCACCAGACCTATAGAATGTTTGCCAGTTGAATCAGGCCCATAAAGTAGCATTTACTGGGTAAATTCCTTTTGTTTAATGTTCTTGTTCCTTCAAAAGATACTGCACCCCTTCTCGTACAGATTTCCCCCTAACTCTCCTATTAAAGGCGATCAGGATCAGCCTATTAAATAAGCAGAGGTAGACTTTCTAATTTAAAAAGCAAATAATTAAAATTTTAAATTATGTAGTATTTATTAAATGTATATCTCACTCAGCACTCAGGATGGCTTGCCCTAAAAGTAATCAAAGTAATAGTTTTCGTATGAATTATAAATATCAATGCTATAATCAATTCGTTTGGGATTACACATGCAGCATATTGGGCAACCGGGTTATAAGACTGAAATATTTCAGTGGTGAGGGTGGAACATAAATGGATGCATCATCAAATTCAAATGAGAATCTCACTGATCTGGAAAGGCAGAACTAATGAATATATAAGTCTGGTGGAATCTCACTGGTTAGAACTCAGCCTTTCTGCTCTAACTATCTCAGTTCTGTATTCCTTTCTCTCTCCAGGCATAGTAGCACAACTATGGGGAATGCATGGATCTTCCAAACTTATGAAACTTATTGTACTATACAGTAATAATAATAATAATGACGACGACGACAAAGAAGAAGAAGAAGAAGAAGAAGAAGAAGAAGAAAATAATAATAATAAATAATAATAATAAATATTAATATTAATATTAATATTAATAATAATATTATTAATAATATTAATATTAATATTAATATTAATATTAATATTAATATTAATATTATTATTAATAATATTATTATTAATATTATTATTAATATTATTATTATTATTAATATTAATATTAATATTAATAATATTAATAATAATAATAATAATAATAATAATAATAATAATAATAATAATAATAATAATAATAATAATAATAATAATAATAATAATAATAATGTGCCATCAAACCAATTCTGGTGATCCTTTTCAGGACTTTCTAGATAGAGTATTCATCTCCCGACATGCTTGACCATTGGCAGGGACTGGTGTCAATGGAAGTCCAAAATACGAGGACAGTCCAAGCTCCTCCATCATTAAGGTTTTCTTTAAATTGTCCCCTGTGTTTCCAAGTGAATTTCCTACCAATATATTTCTGAAAGGGAAAGAAAGTAGCATCCTTTGACATGGTTTGTCTCATCTGTTCTTCACTGGATTCCGGTGGCTTGCCAAGGATAAGGAAGGCACAGTTTGAGAAATATATGAAACAAATGGATCTAAAGGTAAAAGTACTTAGAGTGAGTAATTATTAAAACACAAGGGCTGAAATCCTGCTTGTTTCTATTGCATGTTGCATGTGAGCTTTTTTCCTGCTGTTCACGCAAGACAGTAGCCACTGCTCAAGGGAAAAGTGCTTTTGCTTGGAATGGGCAATCAGTGGCTTGCACGGTCACAACCCAAATATCACATGGAGTGCAACTGCCACGGAGGCATTTGTACTCTGCAATCCCCAACAGGATGCTGAGCAAGGTGTACTTTTTATGACATTGTCAGAATCCTGATGGAGTTGAATAACACTCCAGGACAACTTGCCACAGCTAACTTATAAGATGCTGGTCTTGGCTGCACAATCAGGCATGTGGCCAGGCATGCAAAAGGGACATGCCTTGGCACCTCATTAATTAGGTGCTATTGGTCATCACAAGCCATGCAAACCTTACATGAACTCTTGGAGGATTATATGCAATTTATGATAAAGGGTTCCTAAGAGCAAAAACAGGCTGGTACCTGCTCTCAAAATGGAAATGGGTAAATTAATTACCTCATATTTATGATACCAGATTTCTTTGACAGATAAAATTGTTATTACACTTACCTTTAGCAACATGGAGAAAAGTGTATAAACTTTCTACTGTTCCTTTGACAGCTGTGGATGGACATCAATGGAAGCCTGAAGGTTATAGTGGTGTAAAACAAATTAGCATCCCAGCAGAAGATACCAGCCATCCAGATTTTGCATTACACAACAAGCACGTCAGATTGTTGTCCACCGAACCTGGGACATTTCTTTTTAAAAGGAGTTCCACACAGTTACTTGGTGCTCTGTTTAAGAAAAATTCCATGGATGCTCATTATATAGTCAAAAAATTTATTGCATTGTCTTTTTGTGTGTGTATGTTTTTCCAGAAACCTTCTTCTGGGAAGGGGTGTATAAGGAATCTTAGGACAGGAAAAACACTCAAAACTACATGCAAAGTGTTTGTTTAAAGCTAACTAAAAATAATTAGAAGGCATTATTACGCCCCCACCAGATTTTTTTAGAATCCCATCATTCCCAGTCATTAAGTTACTTCTGAAACATAAGTTATGTGCATCCTTGTTATCCTCCAAAAAGAACGGGTAACAGATAGTCTTATATGAATTACTCTACTCATCCGGACTCTTAAGGCTATAAATCAGCTCTACTTCACAGAGCACACCAAACAAGATGATCAGTTGGCCTTAGAGAAGAGACAAATGGGGGAAGTTCAAGCCATTTGATTTGTGCGTGAAAGGTTCTTCTCTTTCATGCAACCTATTTTATCTCTGACTTGTGCGATCCCTCCATTCACATTGGAGATGTTTATTCTCCCATGAGAAGAGTCCTCACAGGTCTTTGGATTGGCCCAATTTGTTCCCCTTTCGATTGACGACGCTCCCCTTCCTGCCCCCTTTCCCACCTTTTTCCACGTCCATTGTTCAGCAGGTGACATTTTGCTTTTTTGTTGTTTAATAAAGTAAGTGACATCGTGAAACAACAATGCATGTGTCAAGAGACTGGGAAAATGAGGGATCATGGTGCTTCTAGAAATTCAAGCTTTGTAGTTTTGGCTTAAGACAGGATGACCAAGAGAGGGGTGGAAATGCTCACTGTAATTGGAAGGCAGCAAACATCTGTGCCTTTATCTCTGTGAGAAAGGAAACGTCAAGGCCAGACTGAGCTCATTCTTTGGTACTGAGCTAATCAGCAGATTAATGAAATCAAAATTTAACACCTTTTTTCTCTCTCTGTCTCCTCCTTTAAAAAAATAAATAAATAAAAAGTCTGCGGTGTAACTACTAGAAATTATTTTTATATTTTAACCCTCAGTTGCAATCCTGGGATTTTTTTAAAAAAACAACTACTCTCAAGTAATATCAGAATTGCAAGTTCAAATGTATTTAGAATATATTCATAGGGTAGCAAACCTCACAAAATTCTTTAAAATTACTGATGTAACATACTTTCCTTAGATTTTATCTAGCCTTGAGAGGTGAAAATATTTTAAAATTAAAACTTGATACAATTTTAATCCCAAAATGTCACAACTGTGTTTGAGGAACTAACATCACATTTCTTCTTATTTTTGTGCAGATAATGTATACTCTGGCTAAATTCTAACCTTGACAATTTCCCAGAGAATCTCTCTGGGACTTTTATTGTATAGCCTTAAACTAGGACATACCCTAAGAACAGTTTTTATAACTCCCTGTCCTTCAATTTTCTTAGCAGGCAAACACTTGACGGAATCTATCTTTAATGGTTCAGAAAAACCAAAAACCTGTGTGTTTCCGTATCTTCTAAGAAAACCTTGAAGGAGCCATTGTGGAGCAAAGAAACTTCAGAGGAAGATGAGAGCAAGTGAGCAGCTGAGTTGGGATTCATTAGGAAGTTTTGGTCCGTCACCAGAGGTCTGAATCGGGATAAGGGTTTCTTAGAGCAGAAGATGAGCTAATTGGCTCACCTCATGCCGAGACGTTTGAATTATCAGCCATTGTTTCATGGATAGCTAATGTTAGCTATGTAAAAGTCCCTGGGAGTACATTCTGCGTTTAATTTTGTTTGGACCTCATTGATTTTCTATAATCCCACCCACAATCAAATGTATTACAGAACACCTCGTGCAGTTAATGAAAGAGGTGGCAAGTCCACGGAAGCTCATGACACAAGGAATCAAGGTATTTTGAAACTGTCAAAGGACTTTTTGTTGCTTTGGCTTCAACAAACTAACATGGCTGCCGATGGGAAGGTTGATTTTATAGAAGTGGTCCAACTGTGTCAAACTTTCAGGGAGTTGGGCCAGGTGCTGAGCCTCCTTTGGGGAGCAGGACTCAGAACAGGAGGACTAGGGGAGGTACTGTTGCCTTTCGGTTGTTTTAAAGGTGTTTTTAATACTGCTTTTATTCATGAGTTTTTAATACGATATTTGATTCTTTTTTAAAAAAATACTGAAATAATTTATTGTTAATAAACAGACAGACAGACAGACAGACAGACAGACAGAGAGAGAGAGAGAGAGAGAGAGAGAGAGAGAGAGAGAGAGAGAGAGAGAGAGAGAGAGAGAGAGAGAGAGAGATAGCCTTGGATAGATCTTGCAGACTTCACAGCTCCACTTTTGGATATCCCTGCATCTGCTTTATCCAAACAGCTGTTCTGATAGTGGGGTGTCTTTGTTCCCTTTGTTGCAAAAATGCCAAGATTCTAAAGATTCTAAACATGTGCGCAGGGGCACATACACATGCACACCCACACGTGTGTATGCTCACACACAGAGAATCTTTTAGTCATCTACTGTAAGAGGCTGGGGGAGATCATCAGGAGATTTGGAGTGAGCTGATGACATGCACCTCGATCTCTCCTTTTTGTTTTCTGCAGTGGACATAGTCTGGACCCCAGATCGCTGCCTGGATTCAGTTCTGCATTGGACCAGGGCAAACAGTCCCAAGCTGCATCTGGACAAGACTGGGGTCCTCCTCTTGGATTGGGTAGTCTTCCCCCTTGGAGATTATGTTAGGAGTTTAGAAGTATACCTGGATCCAGCTTGCTCCTGGGATTTCCAGGTCAGGCTAAAACCAACTTACGTTTATTGCCCTGCCGAGACGAAGGAACCCTCCGGATGCTTTTGCATGTGCTAGTGAGCTCCAGGATTGACTACTGCAAAAGCTCTCTAATGGGACTTCCCTTGAGTTTGACCTAGAGACTTAAACAGGTGCAGAATGCGGTTGCCAGGCTGGTGGAGGATATGGGTAGATTTGACCGCATCACTCCAGTCCTGGCTCACCTGCACTTGCTATTTGTTGCAGCCCAGGTCAAGTTCAAGGTCTTGGTATTCACATATAAAGCCCTTCACAGTTTGGGACCCCATTACTTAGTGGGGTGTCTTTCCCCAAGATCATCTACCTCTCCATCAGATCTCAGGCAATGCTCCTCCAGGTGATCATGCCGAAGGAGGCCAAGAAAACATCAGTGAGGAGCTGGGCCTTCTCGGCGGTGGCACCTGTTGTGTAGAACTGAGTCCTGGTTGATCTGCGTCTGACCCAGTCCCTGCCCACGTTTAAGAGGCTGCTGAAAACAATGCTCTTTAGCGATGCATTTGACAGCAGTCTCATATAATTTTCTTGCCTCTGCCTTCCCATGCTATTCTGAAGTGCTCTAGCTGCTTTTGTATTTGATATATTCCTCCTATTTTGTTTTACATGATCGTTTGGTTCGTTGATCTATTTGTTGCTTGGCTTTACCTTGTTCACTACCCAGAATAGTGCATATGCACTAATGGGGTTGTGTAGAAATGAAATTGATAAAATAAATAATAAATCAATAGCTCACTCATCACCTGTAATATCTACTAATCTGCAATGACACATTCTTCTTTCTTTGGAGGTCAAGAGGCTGTGAGTGTATATGTAGCAACAGACATGCGACTCTGAGTTCAGTGCAGGTTTTTTTAATGTCCTAGTCAGTGTGTGTTGGATTTCGGACTCGTTGCCGAAATCTGCATATTGTACTTAAAGGGGAGATATAGATGGGATTCCAGCTGAGCAGCCCCATTTAATGCCCATTGCCTCAGAAGCAAGCCCCGCGGTGTTCAAAGGGACTTACTTCCAAGCAAGTGAGTATGGATTTCAAGATTAATTATCCTGCTCCTGCAATAGTTTTTAATTTTTGACATTCTGCTCCCAGAAGGTATGCACTGATAGGCTCAGCTGGAATAAAACATTCATCAAGTGGAAGAAACAGGAATAGATTGTGAGGACAGAAGAATCTAATAATAGGAAGCTATTATTAGAGTGAATTATGTTGAACAAAGAGCCAAAATTAGTAGAGAGGTCCGTGAAGGTTGCTTGCTGTTCCCTGCAATATTTAACATATTTATGGAGAATGAAATCAATAAAATTGGAGAAAATGGGAAGGAAGGAAGCTAGCTCTGCTTTGCTGAGGATCATTCAGGAAAACCATAGAACATCTTAAACATATCTTAAACATGTCCAAAGTCATGAGAATAAAACCATTATTTAATGGACAGGGTGGTACCTCCTGTAGCTCTGCACATATGTTTATACCTGCTTGTCTATTATAGCCGCACAGGAGTGCATCTGTTATTGCGCAGCAGATCAAATCAACTTTCCACAACACAGTTCTAAAAATGGGGCATCCCAAACAAAAAAAGTGAACTTCAACTTGAAACTGGACTTTAGAGCAGCACTGAATTTGGCACAGATATAGCAAACAGTCTGCTTTTCCTCAGCACCAAATTTGGGGATGTTTGGGCAAAGGGCTTTTGAGTTATGATTTTCTAGAAATAAAACAGTTTTACTCAGCCCTGTGCAGAAACAAGTAACCCTAAATGTCTCTCAGATATAAAATAGCTCAAACAAACTGAAAATACCAGTCTTACTTGTCTTGAAAGGAACTGGTTGGTCCAAGCCACTTTAAAAAATGGTCAGAATTCAGGTTGCAGGAGCTGCAGTGTTGATCCTCAAAAAAGGCCTTTTAAAAAGGAAAAACAACCACTTTGTGTAAGGCTGAGCATGAGTGGAACAGGCTTACCAGCAAAAGAGTTTCAAAATAGATACATTGTTGCATCTTTGTGGGCCAGGAAGGGAGATCTTTGGAGGGAAATAAAAAGTCAAAGTCAAAAGAGAGGTTTTCTTTGCAGAATCAAGAAAACAGGAACAAAAAACCCAGGCTTGCTTTAAAGAAAGAAATGGAGGGACAGTCCTACAGAAAGGGGGCATTTTGCCATGTGTCTCCAGGGAATTAGAGTACAATTTTGTAAGGCATATTCAAAGAATTTCTGTGTTGCAAAAGCACAGAGCAGCCTTGAAGGCTTTCAGTAAACATTTCTGGAACTGGTTTCCTGACACCAGTCTTCAAAGGGAAAATTAACTCCAGGTCTGGGGCAATCTAAACTTTTAACCCTTTCAGTTAGGCCCCAATCAGCTGGGTCTCAGGAGGAGAACTTTTTAACTCTTTCATCCCCAAACATGCATTGGCGCTAAGAAAAGGAATCTGTGTCTGGCTGTAAAAATATTTTATTTTATTTTATTTTAATTTATTTATTTACTTATTTATTCATACACACACACGCACGCACGCACGCACGCACGCACGCACGCACGCACGCACGCACTCATACATACATACATACATACATACATACATACATACATACATACATACATACATACATACATACATACATACATACATACTTTCCCCACCCATGGCACCTTCACCCTTCAGACTAGGTGACACAGAAATATCAATTTTTGTCCCTTTTCACCCCATACCTCTCAAAAAATGCATTGATACTTTTGCTGACACATAGTCTTTCCCCTTCGAAAAGACAAACTCCAAGCATCAATTCCATACACCTTTGAAATCATTAACTTTATCATTCCTCTACTTATTTTCATTTCACATGTTAACTTATCATCAACTGCTAAACTCCACATTTCTTTATACCAGTCTTCAAGATTAATTTGTTTATCGCTTTTCCAATTCTTTTCAAATATTAGTCTCACCAGTGTAACCATTATAATGACCAACTCTTTCAGATCATTTTTAGATGGTCAATTATATTTAGGAGGGCAATAATTGGTGATATCTGAATATCATATCCAATGATTTCTCTAATTTCCTTAAAAACCATTGCCCTTTCTTTCTTTCTTTCTTTCTTTCTTTCTTTCTTTCTTTCTTTCTTTCTTTCTTTCTTTCTTTCTTTCTTTCTTTCTTTCTTTCTTTCTTTCTTTCTTTCTTTCTTTCTTTCTTTCTTTCTTTTCTTTCTTTCTTTCTTTTCTTTCTTTCTTTCTTTCTAGTTCACATGTCCACCACATATGCATATAAGTCCCTTTTTCCTTTTCACATCTCCAGCATTGAGATGGCAGATTTATATTTATTATATTCAGTCTTATTGGAGTAAAGTACCATCTCCATGCTACCTTATAATAATTTTCTTTTACCCTTATAGACATATTCTTCATTATTCTTTGTGACCATATCTTGTTCCAATCCTCTCCTTTAATCTCTTCCTCAAAGTCCTCCTGCCATCATTGCTTGTTCAAATCCAGAATGTACTGTAATCTCATAAATTACACTAACTGTTCCCTTTCTTTTGTTTCCATCTCGATCTTGTCTTTGTTCGATAATCTCATCGATTTTGTCAATTTCTAATTTCTTCTACTTCTCTAGTTCACTCTCTTGTCCAACTTTCCATTTGGAGTATGTTTAACCAGGATATTCCCTCTTCTTCCCCCAAAATGTCCTTTATAGTATTTTTATCTTTAATCTTTTTCATCCAACTCCTTATTGTATTTAACCCTTTCTCTATTAGTACTACTTTAAGTTTAGTTTTAAGAGTTTGGGGGAATGGAATGCCTCGACTTATGAATGTCCCAACATATGACCATTTCGAGTTTTGACCAGCTCCAGCCGCAAAATTTTACTTCAACTTGTGGCTGGGGCTTTGAGCTGCAACCAGAAAAGAGCAGGGAAAAATTTTGCTTCGCCTTTTTTCAAAAGGCGGGGAATTCAAATAACTGTTGTGGCGAAAGAGAGTATGTGTGTCGGAGGAGGTTTTGGACTGCCTGGTGCTGCTTTCTGCTTCTGGGTGAGTACATTTACAGGGTTTTGCAGGGTGGGTTTGGGCTGGTGGGGTTATGTTTCTGTGCTGTGTTGTTTTGTTTTTTGGTGATTTTTTTTTTGCAGCCCCATCATGTTCCGATGGGGCTTGCAGTGCTTTTTTTGGTTGTGTGCTTATTTTTTGCAGCCCCATTGCTTTCCAGTGGGACTGGCTTTGCGTGTGTGTGTGTGTTGGTGTGTGTGTTTGTTTGTTTGTTTGCTTTTGCTTTTTTGCAGCCCCATCATGTTCTGATGGGACTGGCTTTGTTTGTTTTTTTGTTTGTTTGATGATTATTTTTGCAGTGGTTTTGTGGGGGTTTGGGTTTTTTTTAAATGTTGGAATGAATTAATCCCATTCCCATGCATTCTTATGGGATATAGTGCTTTGATTTATGACCATTTTGAGTTACGCCCATCGTCTGGGACGGATTTTGGTAATAAGTCAAGGCACCACTGTAAAAGATATCTTAAAAATAATAGAACACAAATCTTCAGAGGCTCACTTGTTTCAGCTATGAAATTACTGGTGGGTTTTTGTTTTTTAGTTTTTTTGCTTTGTGGCTGGGAATGGTCTTACTTGATGTCAGCAGAGCTTTGGTGTCTATATTCTGTCATAGTTTCAACCATTTTATTCATCTTGTTGCTATACATTTGTCTGATAACTAAGAAAAAATTCCAGTGATGATGTGTGTGA
This sequence comes from Pogona vitticeps, assembly GCF_051106095.1. NCBI lineage: Eukaryota > Metazoa > Chordata > Lepidosauria > Squamata > Agamidae > Pogona > Pogona vitticeps. The sequence continues at coordinate 201,229,483 of NC_135783.1, forward strand.
TCAAGTCTCTTCTGATGTGTGGTGACTATGAGTTAGCGACCTCTAAACAGTCCTAGCATTAGTAGCTCTGCTTAGACCTTGCAAACTAACAGCATCTCATTTTATGCTGCTCTCTTTTCCTACTGTCTCTCCTTCTTAGCAATGTTGCCTTTTCCAGTAAGTTCTGCTCAGGTCTTGCAAACTAACAGCTGTGGCTTCCTTTATTGAATCTGTCTCATGTTAGGTTGTTGTCTCTTCCTACTGCCTCCCCCTTTTCCCAGAAATATTGCTTTTCTGGTCTGGTTTGAATTTCTATTATATGTGCCTGGTAGGATAAGGACAGTTTACTCTTTCTTTTCTTTTCTTTTCTTTTTTGCTCTAGTGAGATTTCAGGCTTGACTTGATTAAGAATCTACAGTGGTGCTTCACTAGACGATTGCCTCATGGGACGAAAAACCCGCAAGACGATTGTTTTTTGCGATCACCATGGTGCTTCACAAAACTTTTTTTCTATGACCGTGCTTCGCAAGACTTTTTTTTTAGACCGATGCTTTGCAAGACTTTTTTTTAGACCGATGCATACGGAACCTCGCAAGATGATTTTTTCACAAGACGTCAATTTTCGCGGAACGAATTAAAATCGTCTTGCGAGGCACCACTGTAGTTTTGTGCCTTTCTGACTCTTGGTGCTGTCAGTAAGGCTCTCCTCCTCCACTACCACATTTCGAATGAGTTAATTTTATTTTAAAAGAATTGAATCAAACATCTGTTGTGCGATGGAGAAACGTTTTGAATGACAGGCATGGGAGGGAAGATCTATGGTGGTCGAGCTCAGAGATGTTCTTCCAGCCTCTAACTGGGTGTTTGAGCACAATGACATCCATTTCCTCTCACCTGCTGAGCTCCAGCAAACTCCCTGTTTTGCTTCACCTTAACTCCCAATATCGCTTGCATGGGGTTCTCTGTTGCCAACAAAAATGGCACATAGAAGGGTTATGGATTTTCTCATCCATAGCCTTTATGAGTTGAAATGTGTCAGAAAGCACAATCAGTTCCTTGGTGAAAGGATTATGACTTTTCTGGACTTTCCATCCAGCATGGCCAGTACTAGCTTTGATAATGATCATCTCAGCTGAAAGCTTAGAAGCTGAAGACAACACTGATAGGAGAGAGCAGGCCCTCCTTTTCCTGGGCAGGATTAGTGGAGGCCTTTGGGAGGGGAGGAAGGGGGCATGGATCCTTCAAAGACTTCATTGACTTCAGTGGACAAGATGCGGGCTGCCATCAGGAGATTTCCCTCCCTTGTGCTAGCGATATGAAGCCAGCAGACTCATGCATTGCCTTTGGTCCTCATCAGGTTTTATTCTATTTTGCTAAGGAAGGTTTTTTTTCCTGTCTCAGGTATCCTTCAAAACTGAAAGAATTTCTCCTCACCCATTATCTCATTGCCCCCCCAGTGCATCTACACATACTGTACCACTTCCATCTTTATAAAGAAGCAGAAAGAGACCCCTTTCCTTGACTCAAGTTGGACAGTGGTTGCTCAGCCCAACATTTTTGGAAATAAGGATGGCTCTTCTGCTCCGCTTCTGGGATCATGCAGACCAAAAGTGAGAATAGAAAGGAATGTGGAAGTATATTTCCCACTTGGTGGCACGCAATGTTTCTCTCCAGGCATAGCTGGCCCTGCCATTTCCTTTTCATTTAAGTTATTGTTTCCAGAAGTGTCTAGGCTGTTGTTCACAGTTTCCTTACAGGCAGTAATCATCTCAAAAAGCTTTTGGAGATCACAGTTGCAGAAAAAAGCAGAGATAGAAGGATGTCCTAAATAATAGCATCGTGTATTTTGACAGGGCCAATTTAGGTGGAAGAATTGTTGTTTACTTGCTGAGTGCTTATTTTACTTGGGCATATTCTCTGAAGGACATGGCACATGAACTGAGAATCAAAACGCGCACCATTTTCTTGTTAAGCCAAATCCTTTAAAAAAGATATATATATATATAAATTCTGACAATGCAGAAACATGCAGATCTTTCTGAGGACACATACCTCAAGAGCTGCTGCATACCTGGCCACCTGAGGAACATGATGAAGTCAGAAAGGAGTTCATCTCAATAGAAGCTAAAGGGAACAGACTCATCATTAGTAGGATGAAGGAAAAGAGTGCTTTTTAGCACCTGGCTCAGATGCAACTCTTCTTCATCCCCACCCCACATGCCCTTCATTTCAGAGATGTAATTTGGAAGATCCAGATCTCCTCCTATGAGCTTCCCCAGTTTTTGAGATCTGTGGGCAAGGTCCTTCTCTCAGTTGCACTATCCTCACAGCCATGCTTAGAGGATTGACCAGAGGGGGGCTTTACCCATGCTGCGGAGACCAGGCTGGTCCTTCCCTGCTGTTCTTCTGCTGGGAAACAGAAACATTTCATTTTTAAAGCATGCTTTCAATGAGTACATTCCTCTAAGTCAGGCTTGTCCAACCCGCAGCCCGCGGGGCGCATGCAGCCCAGGTCGGCTCGTAATGTGGCCCAGTGCAATTTTTTATTTTTAAAGAAATTCCAAAGTTCCAAGTTAAGTGTCCAAGGGGTGCACCTCATCTCCCCAAGCTGCATTCTCTGAAGATGGTCCTTTAGGAAGGACCGAAGCCAGGACAAAGCCAGGCTGCCAATCCCTAACCCAGAGAGCCTCTTGAGGAGGATATTGTGATCAATGGTATTGAAGGCCGTTGAGAGGTCGAGGAGGACCAGTAGGGACATTTTGCCCCTGTTGATCTCCCTCAAAAGGTCATCCTGCAGGGTGACCAATGTTATCTCCATGCCGTGATGCAACCTGAACCCAGACTGGAATGGGTCAGGGGCATCAATGTTTGCTAGGAGTGCCTGCAGCTGATTGGCCACCACTCTCTTCACTAGCTTGCTTAAAAATCGAACATTGGTGGCGGGTCTGTGGTTATTAATTTCATCCACTGCCAAACTTGGGTTTTTTTATAGATGGGCCTAATAAGTGTCTCCTTTTTTCCTGGATGTACAATGTTAGTCTTGTCCAGAGCTTGGGGAGTTATATTCTGAAAGTAATTTGTTCCCATTACTCCTTATGTTATTATTTTATTATTTTACTTTCATTTGTGTTGCACTTTGTCTTAGTTGTTAATTGGTTATTCGTATATTGTTGTTTTGTAACGATGGTATTTGTAATACCATCATTACCCCGGTATTTGTAATACCTTGGAGTGGCCTTGGTAGCCAGATGGGTGGTATAAAAATCAAATAAATGAATAAATAAACATTATGTTGGAAAAGTATCCCATGGCCATTACTTGTGACAATTTTGGCAAAATTATCTTTACATGTGTGATACGCCCCTATGTGTCCCCAGGTTATTTCACTAGCCTGAGGCCCACGATGCATTCCCTCCTTTTATGCTGCCATCAGTTGACCTCTGTCAACAACACTTAATTAGAAAGATAGAGGTCCAAGCTGAGAGTAACATTGAACAAAACAGGTTTATTGGTTACAGATCACATAAACAGGTTCTTCAAAGACTTAAAGTATTCAGTAGTTTAATAATGACTTGTTTCATTTTTCTCTTTAACTCTTAATTCTGCCACACTCTCACAGACAAACTTCTACAGTGGGGTCTTGACTTAAGAACGGCTTGACTTAAGAACATTTTGACTTAAGAACCGCTCTCATAGGAAAATATTGACTTGACATAAGTACTTAGATTTGAGTTAAGAACTGAAAAAAACCCACGTGGGAGGCAGGAAAAGTGCAAAAAGTGAACTTTCAGTTAACTGTTGGCAGTGAAAAGGGTGCCTGTCTGCTTCCTCACTCCTCCCAGCGTTTAGAGAGTGGATTGGGGGAGAGTCTTCAGACTGCCTGGTACTGTCCTGCCTGGACTGTATTTTCCCTGCCTTCCCTGAACCTTTCTTGACCTAAGAAAAAAAGAAACAAAATATCCCCCTCTAGTGGTCGAAGGCGGAATAGCAGCTTCCCATTAGTTTCTATGGACGGAAAAGAGCAGATACGGATTAAATGGTTTTCAATGCATTCCTATGGGAAATGCAGATTTGACTTGAGAACTTTTTGACTTGAGAACCGCCTTCCAATACGGATTAAGTTCTCAAGTCAAGACCCCACTGTACTTCAGACTCTCATCTATGACTCTGACTTCTCACGTCAGACTCTCTCAACATCTTCTTCTAACTGTCCTCCTGACTAACTCCTCACTGCTCTTCTCTGACTCACCCTGTCTTCTGGTTTCCCTGGCTCCACCTCCTAACAACTCTCATTGGTATATGCAAATAACCTACTACATGAGCCAAAGCAGGGTGATTGCCACATGTTTTACATGTTACATATAATGTTTATGTGTTATGTTGCTTGTTTCTTGTCCATTATTTCCAGTTACTTTATAACCAACAACACACATCTCAGAACTGATAACAGAATGGCATAAAATTTGAATAATTTCTGCCAATCCCCCCTCTCTAAAATGCCTAAAGTGCTCTTTACAAATAAAATTTGTAAGTACCTAGAAAAGGTTGTTCATTACACCAGTAAAATTACTGCCATCCTATTAGTTAAAACTACATTCCCAATAGGCTTTTGGTAACCCTTGTTATCAAAAATCGCTAGTTAAGGTAACCATATCAATTGTCACTAATTACTTCCAAGGCCTGATATGGCCAGGGACAACGCTTGGAAGCCATCCTTGAACTGTGGAGAAAACATTTGTCCATCCAGAAGAGCAGTCAGATGGTGGCTAAACAGGGGTGGCTCTCTTCACCACACACATTAAAAGGTCATAAAACCCAGTAATGCCTTTTTTCTTCAGATAGGTTTCACACCACTCTTTTCTTTCTGTCAGCCACTTGTCCTTGGCTGTTGTTTTGACTCCATCCTATACTACGCTTCACTTCCAGAGATTGAGAGATGCCTTCACTTGCTTAGCACTTCTTATTAACTGTCCTTCATCCCTTGCTTCCTGCTTCAATCTTCCTTGAGGTATGGAAAGATATTTTGTTAATGTCTTTAATTTTGTCTTTTAAAGATTGCTTTCTATGACCCTTTGCTATTCCCATGACAGGGAACTTTTAGCAGGTTAATACTGAGATAATTCCCTGTTACAAAGACAATATGAAAGTAATAAAGACTGGCTAAGAATGTATTCCTTATTCCTTCACACTGAAGATTATTCTTTATCTGTCTTGTCTCATTTATAGGCCATCTTTCTCCTGACGAGGAGACTCAAGGTGGCTCACAGTGTCAAAACAAGAAAAATTATGGAAGTAATTTGTCCCCACTTCTCATTATGGAGTACCAAAATATTTCTGTAGATGGTAAATTCTCTGTTGATGATGGCTGTGTGTTACCTCACTCTTACCTGATAACCCGAAGAGAGTATTAATAGCATTTTAATCCTTTTAATTTATTTTGAGCTGATCTAGCAAAACATCTGATTTAATCTTCTTATTCTGTGTAAACAAAGCACACTGAAAAGAAGGCCGTTCACATGTCAAAACTAGATTTCCATATTCAAATCAATATTGTGTTACAATGCAACACCCACGTGGAAGCTAGTGTGTAAGTCCCCAAATGCTCAGAAGAACAAATCAGCTTGCTAAACAAAACTTACAGATAGCTTGGTGGTAGTCTGTGTGTCCTCGCAGCAAACCAAGTGAGAGTAAATTTAAACCCATTGTGCAGCAATAGTTTTGTTTGTATACATTCCACTCCGAGAAGGATAGTTGGCTTTTGAGCTAATTAGACTGAAAGTCTGAATAAATTCACAGCACACTTGGCTTCCCTTGGCCTGGTACCCTCCAGAAGTGTTCAGAGTACACAGCCCATCAACCCGGATGCTGTCGTCCAGTGCATGTGCAGGACACCTGGCTAATGAAGGCTGCGCTATACTGCCTTGCACTCTTCTCTGTATTCCCTGTCACTCTCTGCTTCAAGTTTAGCTGGGAAAGGGCTGATGTTATAACATTCAATAGCAGTTCTTGGAAGCACCTTTGCTGTTAGTAGAGGATCTTTGCTATCCTAAGAGCATTCTTGCCCTGAAAATGATGGGTGTTGCCCAGAATGCAGTAGCGACAGGAATAGGCCTTTTAGCCTCCTTCCCTCCCCTGCTGCTACAAAGGTCGTACAGTACTTTGCTCCAGGGCCTCCTATTTCTATTTAAGTCTTGGCTTAGACTTTAAATAGTTACCAATGAAAATAAATGGGAGGCAGTCGAAAGAACCCAAAGAATTCTGTAACCAGTTTTCTTCCCATTTGTGCAGAATGTTTTAAATTGCTGATGGTGCTCAGAAAGTGACAATAAAGTAGTATCTTTGGTGCTTCAGCTGTCATCTCTGCGTGTCAAATTGCCAGCACTTGGGTTTGTTATTTTTAGAATTAAATATTGCACAAAGTGCATGGGGCACACAGCATGCGATGTTTTACTTCTCATGCAGCTGTTGTTCGCAGGGATTAGCAGCATGTACGCATCTGGGAGCTGCTATGTATTGCAGACACGTCTAGGTCCTCATGAAAAAAGTTAGGATCCAAACCTTGATTTGGGTTCCGCTGCTTAGTATCATTGCAGTATTCCAGTAGATGACAGCCCCTGAAATACGTAGGTCACCAAACCTGTGAAGAATGGCAACAACATGAAAAGCCTAGCTCAAAATTCACTGACTGGTTCTGGGCACGTTATTATCTTATTTACAAGTTTCGTTGTGGATAAAAACAAGATATCTATCATCAATATTTCCCTGAGTGACTTGGAAAATGGTTAGGAAAAACGCACACATGTAATCTGAATTGCCACTGAAATCAGAGCCTTAATCATCTAGTGCATCTGTTCCTGCATTTATATTGTTTTGGGATGACACAGCCTTTTCCCGATTTTTTTTAAAGCGAACACCATGAATCTTGAGGGTCTTTGGAAATTTTGCTCAAACCCCTTTTTGACTGTATTGGCTAAGAAGTGTACCTTTCACATTTGGAGGTCTACTACTCAGCTAGACCAGCAGTCGTGAGATGGAATCCACGCCGTGGAGTGAGCTCCCATCACTTTATCCCAGCTCCTCGCCAACCTAGCAGTTCGAAAGCATGCAAATGCAAGTAGATAAATAGGTACCACCTCGGTGGGAAGGTAAAACGGTGTTCCCTAGTCACGCTGGCCATGTAACAATGGAAACTGTCTTCGGACACGCTCTGGCTCTATGGCTTGAAAACGGGATGAGCACTGCCCCCTAGAACTGGACACGACTGGACTAAAAATGTCGAGGGGAACCTTTACCTTTACCTTTTTACTCAGCTATGGTCCATGTTAAAGACATTATTACCCCACTTATCTTGAATTTATCAAGCAAAATATTCATAATTCCATAGTTTTCTTTTCACATAAGGTTTTGTATAGTCATTACACACAAAATCCCCATTTTACCTGAGCACAATAAAAACAAAAACAAAGCTTCTGGCACCTTTAGAACAGTATGATTCTGGTGCGGATTTTCATGGATTAAAATTCACATCTGTAGTCACAGGAATATAAATTTGATGTTTATATAGAAATATACATAACTGTGGGATGGGGAACAAGTGTGTTGAAATACATACAGTAAGGTGACAATTCCATTAGTAAAACTGGTAATGAACTTTCAAAGTGTTGATAAACTTCCTGTGTCAGACAAAAAAAACAAAAGTTAAAAAAGCAAAAACCATTGTGACATCTTAAAGACCTATATTTCAATGTGAGCTTTGATAGATCACACCCAAAATGCTGACAATAAGTAGAACAGATAGTTAATGCAAAGTACCTCCCGTGATTAGGGTATCGCTTTTTAAGAGCTGAAGCAATCAGTTCTGAACTCGGCAAAAAAACAAAAACAAAAAACAAACTGGTGTTGCTGTGGTTGGATTCAGTCACGTCATTCTTACCAAAGAAAACATTTTTTCAGCTACATACAAGACTGCAGTAAAACCAGGGTATTAATAGAGAGAGCATGAGCTAAGAAGCTCCGTTTAAGATGTTAGATGGTGCACCTGAATTTATGGATATATCTTATTTTGGGTTTCTCCCTCCCAAATCCCCCTTTACATCCCTTTCATCTACAATACCTACTTGAAGGCCAGTGGCAGAGGGCCTTGGAGAGTCAAAATGTTCTCACACTTTTGTACATTTTGCCCTATGTACAATGCAGAGTCACTGCTGGCAGCAAATGGCATATGTCATATTAAAAAATAAATATGTAAATGAGCCCTTGATTTTGTGAATGACATTGTGGAATCAGCCCCAGGTTTTGTGTGCAGTTTTAATGGCATTGCCACAATAGATGCAGGGCACAGTTGGCTTATAAGCTTGTAGGTTGGTTGTCTGTTAGTAAGTACTGTACTGTAAGTTTATGGTCCAGAGCACTAATGATACATGAGTCAGTGTTCTGCCATTTCTCTTTGGTGTCTTGCAGCAACTTGCTCTAAGGAACCAGTCTTATCCTGTTTCTTTTTTTCAGTTGATCAGATGAGCTGTGTGGTTTAAGACATGCCTACTGTAAATCCACATTTTGAATCTTAGTCTGAACTAATGAGACTGCATCTGAAAGCTTGATTACAGACAACAGATTTTGTGGTATGCGCTAGATAGAAACTGGAAGCACATTAACATGGAACCAGTGGCCTTTTGATGTAATGCGGTGCTTATGCATCCACTGTGTGAGTTGCACAATGGTGTCTAGAAAGCGGTTGGAAAATAAAACAGCAAAAGGGTGAAAAAATGGATATGGCAGAGAACTGGCTAACTTCATCCTCAAATCTCCGGCAATAACATAACAGCACCCAGCAATGCCACCCTGTACACTGGGGCCAATTTACTTCTTCATCTTCAAAGATTACTTGATGATCTTGAAAGATATTTACATAATGTGATGAGAAAAAAAATCTATAGAAAGAATTAGCACCTGCTTCTCAGAAACTGACTTATAAACAAAAATTTTTTTCTTTCATCCTTTTTCTTTCTTTTGCTTCTTCTTCTTCTTCTCTTCCTCCTCCTCTGTTAAGAGAATTAGATTGTTTTTGATCAGAAGTGGGCTACTTCAATAGTGTTTTCTTGGCCATTTGCTAGATCTGCTTTTGTACACATGGGGCATAAATTGCATGCATGCAAGTGCTGCACTGACTGCATTTCTCTACAGTCACAGAAAATTTGCCCTGTTTCCAAGTAGCCCTATTTTACCCAATTACTCTTTGATCTTCCTATTTTGCTTTGAAATCTACTAAGCTACTTCCTCCATTCTGAATGAAATCAACCCTGAGTGCTCCCTGGAAGGCCAGATTCTGAAGCTGAGGCTCCAATACTTTGGCCATCTCATGAGAAGAGAAGACTCCTTCGAAAAGACCCTGATGTTGGGAAAGTGTGAAGGCAAGAGGTGAAGGGGACGACAGAGGACGAGATGGCTGGACAGTGTCATCGAAGCGACAAACATGAATTTGACCAAACTCCAGGAGGCAGTGGAAGACAGGAGGGCCTGGCGTGCTCTGGCCCATGGGGTCACGAAGAGTCGGACAGGACTAAACAACAACAAAGCTACTTCCAGGTGGTCCAGCCAGAGCCTTGTCCTGGTGGGAGATACTCTTGAGCATTCATCCCTTCATGCTTGTTGTTGCTCTCCACAGGTCTAGCCTGGCCTCTTCTAGTTTAATATTCAGAGCTTGAGAGGTGTGAAGAAAACCTGTCCTCAATTTCATCCCTTGTTGGGGGGGGGGACAGGGTTGGTGGCCCATGAAGTGGATGGACAGAAGGGCAGTGGTGGAAGGGGGCCATGTCCAGTTCTGCAGTCTTCCTCCTTTTTATTCTCTTTCCTCTTCCAAGTTCTCCCCTCCTGCTCTTTCCAGGCATCCCCCCCCCATACCACCATTCCGTCAAAGGGCTCCCAAGGGCGTTCTCAAAGCAATAATCATCAGTTCCCACCGCAGGGAAGAGCATCCTTCCCACTCGACCACGTCCAGTCTCACCTTCCGTAGGCAAGTGTGTGTGTGTGGGGGGGGCTTGGGCTTGGGCGGAGGGGGAGGCGTTCTTGTTGTCCAAGACGGCTTGGAGACCGCTTCGGGGGAGGGCGCGGGTGGCCTCCGCTGTGGTCCGGGAAGGGGCCACCGGCGCTCTTCCGTCCTTGGGTCTCGCCGACTCCATCGCAGGCCAGGAAGGGAGAGCGGCTTCTCCCTCGGTCGCCCTTCGGGGCTCCCGGCCACAGGGATCCGACGGCGGAAGGGAGGAGGGCAACGTGAAGCACCCGCTCTTCCCCTCGGGCTCCCCCAAAGGCTCCCCCCACCGACCCCAAGTGCACCCCAGCTGGGGGGGGGGGCGGGGGGCTGCTCCAGGTGGGGCCCTTTCCCCTCCCCCTCCCCTCTTCCCGCGCCCTTTCCCCTCGCCAGGCCCCGCCCAGGAGGGAAGCGCAGCCCGCCTGTTCCGCCGGCTGCTCTTGCCTCCTGCCCAGGCGGGGAGCGTGGCCGCGTGAGCGCGCACGAGCAGGAAGGAAGGAAGGGACGGTGTGTGTGTTACCCCGGCTCCCGGGCCTTGCCTTTGCCTTGCCGGCAGCGCGTGGGATCCCGCTGTCCCTCCTCCGGCAGCAGCAGCAGCAGCAGCAGCAAAGGTGGGGGAGCCTTGCGCGAGGGAGCGAGAACGGGAGGGGCGGGCGGTGCCTCGCGGGGGTTCCCGTCCCCATGCCTCCCGGGGGGGGGGGGAAGCGGCGGCAAGAGGCGCGGGGCTGCCCCTCGAGGAGGCCCGGGGCGTGCGGGGCGTGTGTGCGTGGGCCCCGCTCGCCGGCTCGCCTCCCTCTTCCTCGGCCTGCCAAGCGGGCGGCGGGGCCCAGGCCCAGAGGGAGGCGGCTACCCGCTTGCCCCCTTGGAGCTCCTCCCGGCGGGGCCCGGGGCACAGCCCTGCCAGGCTGGGGAGCGGGGGGGGGGGGAGAGGACGCCCTGCCTGCCTGCCTGCCTGCCTGGCCGGGGAGGCCCGGAGGGACGCCTGCCCTTCGCGGCGCCTGCAGGGAGCAGCGGCGGCGGGGAACACCCGAGGCTTCGAGGCGGGCAGGCGCGTTGGAGAGCGGGAGGGGCGCGGCGGGGCTCCGGATCCTGTCCGCCCGGGGAGGCGGGCCCGGCCGGTCCCGGAGCCCTGGAGCCGCCGGGGTTGTCCCTCTGAGCGAGCCGCCCACGTCCGGGCCGGCGGGGACTCGGTGGGCAGCCCGGGCTTGGGCTGGGAGGCGGCTATTTGTCGCCCGGCCGGGACTTGGCCGCCCGAGGCCACGGCGCTCAGGTGCAGCTGCTCCCTAGAGCGGGGGCGGGCGGGCTGGGTGGTGGCGGCGGCGGCCCCGCTTGCCGTCCCCGAAGGCTGCCTCTGCCGCCTGCTCTTCGCCGGGCGCCCCGGCGTGGCCCTGGCTCCCGAGCAGGTCTCTGCCAGCTGCCCGAAGGGACCCGCGGGGGCGAGTTAGTGGCGGGTGAGAAAGTGCGGCCGCCTCACCTTCCTCCTCCGCCTGGTCTGCCTCTCCTTTGCAGATGCCCCCGAAGAAGGGAGGGGACGGGGCGAAACCCCATCCGATCATCGGAAGATTCGGGACGTCCCTGAAAATTGGCATCGTCGGCTTGCCAAACGTCGGGTAGGTGATGCCTTTGCTGAGTCACTCTGGAGGGAATCGGAAGGCCGCCTACCTTCGAGGAGTCCTATCTTTTTAGCAGCAAGCGCCCTGCCACGGGGAAAGGGTATTGATTGCATGTGGAGGTCCTTCCCGGAGCCTATGCTTGCTTTTTAGTTGAATTAGGTACCTTGTGAATGAAACATATGTTGTGACCTGCTGTTGTTGCTGTTTCCAAGCAGAAGCCAGGGATAGCAACTGGCTTCATGCACAGCTTGATGGATGCATGATCGCTGCTGTTCTAATGAACGAAATAATAATAGTTTTATTACAAAAGACTTGTATTGTGCTAATAGCATAACACTGTTCATCATGGAGCGACTGCCTTTTCCAAATATGTTCTAATTAAGTATCCAGCTACTTGTCTTTAAAAATGAAAGGTAAAGGTGTGACTTTTAAATATAAATTTGCTAGGAAGGAGTTATGTTAAAGCAGAGGTGTGAGTGAAAAGATACGTCTGTGTTTCGTTTAATTAAATATGATGAAAATATATCTACTGTCTTAGATTGTTTTGAAAAGAGTGCAGAAGTAAGGGAAATAAAGTATTTCTCATTAAAAAGCAGTGCGACACTGTAAGCATGTTAGGTACACCTTCTAACTTACCTGTTGCAGGATGAACATTATTGAATTTCTTACGCCACACATAGAAGAGTATAATTGTCATTCAATTGTCATCCTCTGATTATTACCAGAATATTTAAACTCTGATTGACAAAGGCAGTTGTTTACACCCTCACTCTCAAATATTTAGTGTTAAGAGTGTCATAGATATTCTACAGAACTGATAACTTCCTCGCTGTAGACCTAGGTCAAGAATTCTACTTAGGAGGGGAATAACTGAAGATTTGATAGATAAACATTGGAAATTGTGTAGGAGACAGTTGGGTAGCAATAGAGAGAAATGTAAAAGATGATTTTTGGTAGTTAAAGAGACTTTGCTTAAGAAGAAAGTTGCCTGGTTAATGTAGGAAGGAGATCTTGTTTGGGACAGAGAGAGCTGCACAACTGAAACCATGAAAATGGCACCGGAAGAAAGAAAGAAGGGTTAGAATTATTTGAGTAGAAAATTAGGACTTGACAGGTTCAAAGGAAACTTGAAATACCGTATATGTTGGTTAGTGAAAGTTTTGTCCAATTGTTTATAATATAATTGTGCTTCAACACAAACTGTTGTCAGCGCACACGTCATGTTGCTCATTTGCTGCATTTAACTGTAGAAATTAAAAATAAATGTTTTGCATTTGTAACCATGGTTATCAAAAACAAACCAATTTATTTGTAGGCATTATATTAGGAGATTAATTAGTATTAATGAAAATTCCTAAAAGATTAGAAGCTCTGTTGATGATAGCTGGCAGCTGTTTTTATTGTATTATAGGCATGTGCTTGAGAATGTGATCTTAAAGGATAATGCTATTTTTTTTTACTGTAAGCTTGCTTAGAAAACATATAGAATGTGATCTCAATCAGATTAAATGTCCTAGAAAACAGTTTTCTTCAGTATTTTACCCCCTTTCCAGTTTGCTTAATGGAGATATTTGGTGGTCTCCAGTTGTGCTCTAATGCAGGACAGACTAACTTTTCAAGCGCTCCCTGTGTCCTGCTGTTTGTGCAAGGTATAAAAAGATGCGGAAAACTGAGCCAACATGGAAGAAGGTTCTCTTATTTAAGCCAAAATGGTTGAGCTGTTTTAGCAGATGTAGATTAAGTACAGAGCCAGTGTAGCACTGTAGATAGTTTCCAAGTAGGATCTGGCAGACTTGGGTTCGATTCCCTGCTCTGCCATAGAAATTCCCTGGGGAGCAGCACCAGTAAAACCACTCCTTCAATATCTCACCTGCCTCGGGAACCTTCCTGAGAATGCTGTAAGTTGGAATTTGACTTGATGGCATGTAATGCAGATTAATATAATGGATATGGTTGCACATTACTATAAGTCTTACAAATGGTACCTCTAGTTGCTCGAGTGACATAGATGAGCTGTAGCTTGTCTTCTTCAATTTTGGTTTGTTACTACTTTGTTCTCCCCCCCTTCCCCCCTTCTTCTGTGAGCTTCTCTTTTATGGTGCACGAGTGGGGTCACAAGATAAGAACAAGCCCTTGTTGCAGGCCAGTGGCATCAATGCCAGTCTTGGGTTTAAACAAGCCAGAGTTCTTAAGCCAGCAACAAAGAGTGGGTTGAGAATGTGTGTGGTTAAGAAATCCTGACTTGTTACAGAATGTGTGGTTTCCACAGGTTTGCTGATGACGGTGAGCTGGAGTTCACCAAATCCCATCATGTTTTGTTATGAAATAAGAATGTACGGTAGTTATTTACTTTTTTTGTTCCAGGAGCATTAGTTTTCACATGGATGTTGTGCCCCCAAAAATATTGTTTTAAGCTATGTATGTGATCAGTTGCACTGAATGCAGCTTGCTGGGGAGTAAAGAAGGGAGAGGTCATTCAATGTTGTTTGAAGTCCTGCTTGTGGGCTTTGCTGGGGTATCTGATGGACCTTTCCGTATACAAAATAGGATGCTGGACTATGTGGACCTTCTTCTGGGCCATGTGATGAAGGCAATATACTGCATACTTTGTATATTGCTGTTTGAATAATCCATCTGTCACCTTCACAAATTTGATTCTTGAAGGTTCGAGTTATGCTAACTTTCAGTATGCTCCTAGGATCCTTGTTTGAAGATGTCAGACCTTGAAGTAAGGAGTTATGCAAATACAGTTATGTGTAAATAGTTACCGTGTTCCTTCCCGTCTTCCTAAAATCTGCTCCCAACCCCTTTTTGCCTCTACCAATATTAGAGTGGCAAGCAACTGCTGGAGACCTCAGTGGCTTAGGTGTCTGGTGGTGGAGCCAGAGTTTGGGAGTTCGATTCCCCGCATCTTTGCCTCCTTCAGAGGGGCTGGATTCCATGACCCAGAGGGTCCCTTTCAGCTCTGCTGTTCTGAGGTGATGGCAGTTATTATATTATCTTGGACGTTTCCGTGTGAACTGAGGAGGGCCACCCAAAATGGGAACTCTGCCTCAGGGGACATATATTGTCTTCTGGATTTGGTTGAGGGAGAGAGCTAATGTCTCTTGGGGTTCCCTGAGTGCCTTATTAGAAACTGAAGGATTGCACGTTTTTAATGATTTTTCTGAACTATAACTATTCAGACTTTGAGGGATTCAGGGGCTCCGTTGGAAACAAGGAGAGGCTTAGTCCCCCTCCCCCCTTGTCCTTCTTGTAGCAGAAGGGTGCAAGGGCCATACAGAAAGAGCATTGTGGTATCCAGTGTCCGGCACCAATATACACTTAGTCTTCTTGCATATGCAGCATTAAGAGGAAACGGGTTCAAAACTGGAATCTCCTTTCTGTTCTTCTTCAGGAAATCCACCTTTTTCAATGTTTTAACCAAGAGTCAAGCAGCAGCAGAGAACTTCCCTTTTTGCACAATTGACCCAAATGAAAGCAGAGTCCCTGTGCCAGATGAAAGATTTGATTTCCTTTGCCAGTACCACAAGCCTCCAAGGTAAAAAAAAAAAACTTTGTTTTTTTCCCATTTGTTTGTTTCTACTTGAAGTGGTAACTTTCTCAGCATCAAAGTTCAATATGTCTGCAGTGTCTTTTTCAGAGTCTTTAAGCATTCTTTAAAAAATGATTTGATATTAAAACTAAAATACAAATACAATAATAGCTACAGGCAATATACATTGGACTATCCCCACCCATGCCACTACCTTCACCCTTGGGACCAGGTGACCAGAAATATGCATCGATATACCTTTTCACCCCCTCCAAAAATACATTGATTCTTCTGCTGGACTATATATAACGTTTCCCTTTTGAAAATGCACACTCCAAATATAATTTCCATACGTCTTTGAAATAGTTAAACTTTGTCATTCTCCTTCTTATTTTCATTTCACACATTAACTTATCCTTGATTGCTAAGTTCCACATTTCTTTATACCAATATTCAAGATTAATTTGTTTGTCACTTTTCCAATTCTTTGTAAATATTAATCTTGCTACTGTAATTGTTTTTAAACATTTTGTACTACCTGAGTAATTTTAGAGATTTGGACCACTTTTCAGCATTAATCAAATTTGAAAGATTTCATACTTAAAATAAAAAAAACACATTCTTCACATAATTTGAAACCATTTTGTGGTCAAATCTGCAGATGCATTTATTTTATTCTTATGTACCTTTGGTTTGTCTTCCACTTTACAAAAGCATTTCTACTTGAATATGATTCTTAGCACACACATGTGGCTGTAAAGACTGTTATATATTGCTGTTGCATGTCTCATCACTGAAGGAGGCTTGATTAGAATAGGGAGCAGGGCCTTTTCTGTGGCAGCACCCCAATCTGTTTAATTCCTTTTTCCAAGGGGTTGTGTTTCGGTGGGCAGCGTTGAGTTTTGATGGTGTTTATGTGGGCACAGCACATGCCTTTTAACAGTTCCTATGGACTGTATGTTGGCAAATAGCGGGGTGGGATGGTGGCATTCTTATAGGCTGCTTTTGATGTGGAGAACTTAGGATATGATTGTTAGAATGGTTAGTAGAAAGCTAGTCTGAAGGAAGGCTGTGGGACTTGCAGGCTGACAATTTCACTTTTAATTAAAGCTGTATTGAGTTCCAGGCCCCTCGTTGCTCTCTTCATTTTGTGTTCTGTTAAGTCATTTTTGCTAGAAAGTAGTCTGAGTAAGGTCAAGTTCCACATGAGTTAAAATACACTTAAATTAATTTCCAAATATTTTATGCATCAAGATGATATACATATAGTAAATGCCCCATTTTCCTATAGCCACATACTCTAAAATGTTGTTCTTGTTGAAGATCAGTACCTACTTTTAAAATTATAAGTCAGGAACATTTTTTTACTATTCAAAAGTTTTGGTGGTTTCTCAGTTTTGTTCTAGATATGAGTGCTTTCTATCAGTTATAGAAATTTCTAGTAAATACACAGAATTTTGCCTGGCATGTATTCACTATAAATGATAGAGATACTAACAAGTCAGAGTTGTCATTTTGTATAATTTCTTAAGCAATTTATTGTAAAATTTGTTTTGGTAGGGATTCTGACTTGTGCTGTTAAGCCCATATGTCCTTTAATACCACTTTTGTCTGAAGGCATTGCTTTGTATGGTGAACCAGCTGAAAGCAAACCCTTTAAAAGCATAAGTCCATACCATGCACTTAAAAAGCAGAGAAGAGCTCCAGTTTACTTGGGAAGGCAAGGTTTTGGAACACTGCCCTATCCCAAAGTATTTCGGTGTCACTTTGAGATAAACCGTGACCTGCAGGAAACATTGTCTAAACACCCAACAGAAAGTTGCTACCAGAAGTAACATACTTAAGGAACCAGTTGGGTCAGACAAGGGTGCACACCCACAAACAATAAGAACGAGAGCTTTGTCCCTGTGCTATTCAATAACAATATGCTAGTGCCGTTTAGTATAAATCATCAAGTACCAAACAAGTGGAGGTAGCACTTAATGAATCATACGGGATTATTACTGGCTGCCTGAAACCTACCCTGCTGATAGTCATTGCCTCTCTGTATGTCGAGAGGTGCTAGCCAAAAATGGAAAAATAAGGTATTATAGCAGCTACCGTATCCTCTTCATTTGCACCAACCGCTTAAACAAGGGTTAAAATCAAGGAAAGACTTTCTTCACACATCTCAAGCTGTAACTATTGAACCAGAAGAGGCTAGGCTATGGAGAGCAAAAGAAACTCACCTTGCCAAATATAGATGAATGCTGAATGATGTCTCCCACAAAGACAAGACTCTGGGCCATTTGCAAGTCACTGAATAGCGAAGTAGAAAGATCAAAGAATAATCAAGTAAAATGGGGTCACTTGAGCACAAGATAAGTTTTCTGTGACTGTGGAGAAATTCAATCAGTGCAGCACTTATGCTCCACCATGTGCACAAAAGGGAGATCTAGCAAATGGCTGAGATAATGCTTTTGAAGTAGCTTGCTTCTGGTAAAAATGGTCTAATAATTTTAACATTTTAATTTGTTTTTTTAATTTTTTCTTTATTTCAGATGTGTCCGTAATGTTAAAATGTGCAGTGCTTTGATACAAATAGAGAAAGATTGCTTTGTACAATATTTTTCTTTTGAATTTTAATAGCTTGTCCCAACCAGAATTGTAGTAAAAAAAATGATAATTTATTATTTAGTCAGTGAACCTGAAAAACTTGAGGGAAATGTTTCAGTTGTTATTTTTAGATTTTTTATGAACCTGATTTTTGTAAAGGGAAAATCGTTTTCAAGATTGCAATTCCTCTGCCACTGCCAGCAGGGAAAGAGTGATCTGTTTTGTTCCACTGTGTTGATTATTGACCAATGGGGGAAATGGGTGAGGTCCCCTCGGCCTCTGTGGACCACCGCTGGAATGGCTGAGTGCTGGCATTTGGAGCACAGGTTGCCCGGATGTGCTCTGAAGGGTTATATTCTTTATTAAAACCTGAACATGTGAGAACACCTATATCACTAAAAAGAAGCAGTGTCTCTTTAGCATTCACAAACGTTCACGTAAAAGCTGCTTCTGGGGTGATGCAGGCAGGAAACCTAAGGATGTTGAAAGAAACCACCTATCAACAGGTCTGCCTGTGTCTTTCAGTCTAGAAATAGTTGTTTCATTATTCATTTATATACTGCTTTTCTTCCGTGGAGCTGAAGGCAGAGTCCATAGGATTTCTCAGTGGTTTCCCATCCAGGCGCTGACCAGTTCGGGGCCTGTTCAGCTTCAGGAGGTTTGCATTGCCTACCCCCAGACCGTGCCTTGAGCTCCATATTTGTCTTTGGACTGAGCCAGTGCACAACACTCTGGAATTCTTTGTCTTGTATTACAGAATGTGACCAAACCGTGCATTATGCTGTTTGGAATCAAATTCTAGAAATGTTTGCCCAGCTCAGCTTTGCAGAGTCTGTCATGAAACGGGTCTAGAGGCTAATGAAGTTCGTAATTCGCCTGTTCATTGGCTTTGGTTGGTGCTGGAGTTCCTGAGCTCTTTGCCTCGAAAGAACGATTATCTTTCTTGGCCAATATCCTTTCTTATGTTCCTCATTATTGAAGTCTTGTTAAGTATTCATATAACGAAAAGGTGACTTTGAGTCTCTCTGACCATGGGCCTCTTTAAATTCTTTTTGTCTATCAGTAAGAGGACATTGTGTAGCCCCGAACTATTTTATGGACATATCAAAACCTTCCCCATCCCATTCTTCTCTTTTCACATTGCACTGAAATCTTTGGATTTCTATGTAAAAGCTAACATTACTTTCCTTGTGCCCCCATCCTGACAAATATACACTAGGTATGTGAGAAACCTGTAAGTTGAGTGCTGTGATCTTGAGGAGCTGTTTGCTCTGACAAGGCTGTATAGAATCCTGAAGTCTGTTGTACTTGTTTAGAGATACTTGTTTATAGATAATTGCAACAACAAAAAAAGTGATACCATAATTAATGGCACAGACTATTAATTACTAAAACCTTGAATTATCTTTCAGCAAAATTCCGGCTTTTCTGAATGTAGTGGATATTGCTGGCCTTGTGAAAGGAGCACATGCTGGACAGGGACTAGGAAATGCCTTTTTGTCGCACATTAGCGCCTGTGATGGAATCTTTCATCTACTGCGTATGTACATTTGACTTTTAAGATTTTAATGTTACTTAAGGAAGGGGCTTCTGTTATTCATGTAAGAAAGATCAGATTGAAAAACCTCTTAAAAAGTACCTCAACGAAAGCATATTCCTTCAGCTCAGATTTGTTTCAATACTTCTCTCCATTGCATTAGATGAAAAAGAAATATGAGGGAACTACAGAGTTGAAAATTTGAAGTTCCCTTTCTGTTGTATGGTTCTTCCTTAGTTTATAGTACAAGTAGAATATTTTGAGTACAGTAAGCAATCCAGAGCTTGAAACTTAATTAGTTACAAATAACAAGTTAATTATTACATGTCTCTTTGCAGTAACTGTGAGATAACTAAATCACATTATGGTTGTAATGTAATAAACACAATCCATTACTTTTTGAAGAACAAGTATAACTTTTTTTTTTAAAAAAAAATCCTTTTATAGTTACAGGTTTTAAACTTCCCAACCTCCAATAGTCTGATAGGAAGAGTCATTGTTCTCTGAGATATTGAAATGTTTTCACTTTTTGTATTGTTTTGGATTGGTATAGAAGTTCCCATTGATAGCCAATGTGGTGTTGTTCAACAGGATGACAGACTAGGACTTAGAAGACTAGGGTTCAAATCCTGAAAAATGGTAGAAACTTATTGGAGATCGCAGTAGTAACACTGCCCTTTGAATATCTCATGTACCCAGAGTTTCTGTAATTTGGATGCAACAGTGGCTCATGATATGTTATTAGCAGTCCATGTTAAAGGGGAAAATTTTAATAGAAAGGGGGAAATGCTGAATGTTTGGGAAGAAATTTTGTCCTTTCCACTGGAAGTAAACCCCATGAACTTCAGGTGTCAGAATCCAAGCCTATTTAACAATTTTAAAAATGTATTGGAAGGAAGTGATATTAAGGTATGTATGTATGTGAATTTATCTACAGTTTTGGTAAAGCTGTGACTGGCAGTTCAAGCGTCAGGGCCGAATCTAACCCAGTACAAGTAGAATTTACAAGATACCTTCCTTCTCCTTGTAGTCCTCTGCATACTTCCAAAAAAACCCGCTGAACTATTTTGGAGGAGACTTTGCAAATCTCTCTGGGATGGGATGATATTGCCCTCCTTTCACAGTTCTAGGGTTGAGAGCCATGCTGTTGGTGACATGAACTAATCTGGTATTTTTTTTCCCTCAAGAAATGTGTTAGTTCTGATTTTAGTTAGGAAAGAAATTGCAGTTCTGTATCAATGACAAAAGGAAACGAGAACTGGGTAGGTTTAGACTCAAGAAGAGAAGATGGAGAAGTGAGGTGATAGCCATCGTCAAACATCTGAAGGACTGTCGCGGGAAGCAAGCTTTTTTCTCTAACTCCCAGAGGGTGGGACCGGAAGTAATGGAGTCAAACTAGAAGAAAGATTTTACCTGAACTTTAGGGAGAACTTCCTGACAGTAAGACCTGTCAACAGTAGAATCATCTGCCTTGAAGAGTGATGGTCTCTTTTATTGATGATTTAGAAACAGACGCCACTTGTCTGTTGCGAATTTTCAGCTTTGGCATGGAGTTGGATTGAGTTGGACTAGTTGACCCTTCCAGCTCTAAAATTCCGTAGTTCACTGTTGTGATGATGTTAGTGGATCAGATTCCATTTCTACAATCAATTGTTGATATTGCTTGGGGTCATTTTGGGGAGAAAGGTGGCATAAACATATATTTTAAATGAATAAATAAATAATTTGTAGATAAGGATTATTTGGATGGGATTTGCTGAGTCACAGTTGATAATATGTCATTTAAGTCAGTGGTTCTTAACCTTTTTGAAAGAACTGCCCCCTTGAGCCATTGAGGAAGTTATCATCGCCCCCCTCCCTGCAGTGGTGGTGCCGCAGTGCCACAGGGAGGGGGGGGTGATGATAACTTCCTCAATGGCGGTGCCGGCACACCACATCCACTGCCAGCACCAGCTTCTCTGGATCCGGCGGCGTGGGGAGGGGGGTGATGATAAGTTCCTCAATGGCGGTGGTGGCTCCATGACCCCCGTATCACCCCCTTCTGTTCCTTCATCCCTGCGTCGCCCCTTTTCATTCCATCGCTCCCTGAAAAACGAAATCGCCCTCTGTGGGCTGATATCGCACAGGTTAAGAACCACTGATCTAAGTGACATTAGATTGGGTATTTGGTGAATGCCATTACCAACATGAGTAAATTTATGTACCTAAAGCTTTTTCTCCAAGATCAATAAAGCAGTGAAACAATGGCTGAAAACCTGTTGTCTAATGTAAGCAAAGTTGTACATTTGGATTTGTTCTCTGCTGCAGTTCATCAGGGTGCATGCACATGCTGGCTTGGTGAATGTGTGCTTGTCCCTATGAATGCAGTGGGGGCTCTTTATTTATTGGCAAGGAATGGACTGAAATTTACCCCCTTGCTTAAATTGCACAAGAAGACTTCGACTAATAAAATTACTTTGTCTAGTCAGCTCTTATACTTTTGCTTCAAAACTGGCTTTATACTATTGACTGCTTTTGATTTAAAAACAACAACAACAACACGGAAATGAAGCATCAGTTATGACATGACTGTGGCCTTATATCTATTTTCCCCATGGGAGCCAATATGACAATATGGATGTCTGATTCTTGCTGTATTTTAATTCTTACATCGAGTCAGAATGAAGTGACTCTGTGCTGCTTGAGCCAGGAGAGGAGATGGCTTTTTTTAGTTTGTAAATCTATATCTGTTTTTACATGGACACTAAATATAGCTGAAGATATATCTAAGCATACATGGGTGCTTATCTCTTAAAAAAACTATGCTTGGAAGCATGGCTGAGAGAGAGAGAGAGAGAGAGAGAGAGAGAGAGAGAGAGAGAGAGAGAGAGAGAGAGAGAAATCTTACCTAGTCTTTACAGATTTTTTAGCAGTTTAACTATGTCAAGATTCTTTCCCAGTAGCAAACAGAGATCAAAAATTTCCATTTCCCCCAGAAAAAAATGGAAAAAAATGTTCCCCCCCCCCTGGAAAAAATGCAATTTTTTTGGAAATTTTACATCTCTGTATGTATTTCACATCCACTGATCTGTTTTTCTGGAAAAAATGCAAATTTTCAGAAATTTTACATCTCTAGTAGAAAATATGTTGTTTGTTCTTTTTAAAGAATCTCTCTGTATTGCTGTCACAATTTTTGAAAGCTCTAGCTTTCAAAAGGGTTAAATAATAATGTGCTGCCATGCACTTTCTCTTTCATTGGAGATGATTTTCCCATGGTGATTCCTCTGTATGCATAGCCAGATGCTGCTGCTCAAGTGTGGTGAAATGTGTAGTTGTGATGTTTTTACATCATGGTGCATCAGTGTTTTCTTCCAGATGTGTATATCCTTGCACAAAATTTTTAGTGTTTCCCTGACTGACAGGAAATTGAGGGTAGCTTTTACAGGATTATTAGACTTCTGGGACCTTTGTGATATGAGGTTTACATTTAAAGCAAGTTTAACTTGTACAGTGGTACAAAAAAAGGAAGTGTACATGCATTGCAGGGTGGCACCCGAATCCATTAATACACCATATCTACATGACTTTTATAAGGAAATTTTATAATCAAAGCAGTATTCTTCCAGAATTAAATATATGTTGCTCTAAGATAAAGCTTAACTAAGCATACAGGGTGAAGGGAAAAGAGAAGCATAGGTAGAGGGCAGGTAGTCCTATACATTCATTAAGACATTGTTTTGTTTATCAGTCTTACATGGCATGCTATAGCTTAGCTTCTCAGAATGCTGTATGTAATGGAAGCAGAATAATATGGTTAATAAAATCCAAAAGTCAACATATATAATCACGATAAAATGTAAAATGTGAAGCGAAAGCGCTCTCTCTCTCTCTCTCTCTCTCTCTCTCTCTATATATATATATATATACACACACACACACACACACACACACACACACACACACACACACACACACACACACACACACACACACACACACACACACACACATATACATATATACACGCTGTATATGTGTGTGTGTGTATCTATCTGTCTGTCTGTCTGTCTGTCTGTCTGTCTATTTGTGGGCAGAGCCTAATGCAACTGGCAATAAAGCATAAATTGAATTACTGTGATGGAGAGAATAAGAAGGTTCTTGAGTGGTCTGGAAAGGTCCATAAAAGAGGACCTTTATAGACAGGACGCTCCACTGAAAAATCTCCCTTGTGGATAAATCCATGCAGACTGTAGCCTTTGGGGCAGGGCCTGGGATGATGACCATAGCTTATTAGGCTGTGAACAGATGTTGTGCCCACATGCTACCCACCTCGTTCCCTGATTCAGTCATGCACTGTAGTTGAAAACTACAAATTTTATTAAATTAGCCTCCTGTTGTATGTAAATTAGGAAGCACTGGTTTAATTTCTGACTACAGCTGGCTCACTTAGACCTTTCTCTATTGTGACATGGTGTCTTACTTAGGAATACCTGTTGTTCCTTTTGAGGGTTGTATTCAGTACAGCCGTATCAGAGCAGAAGGAGTTATTCTTGATTCTGTGTTTGTAACTGCTCTAGAAGAGGACTTTTTATCATTTTTGCATGACTTTTCATGTTG
Source organism: Pogona vitticeps (assembly GCF_051106095.1). Taxonomy (NCBI): domain Eukaryota; kingdom Metazoa; phylum Chordata; class Lepidosauria; order Squamata; family Agamidae; genus Pogona; species Pogona vitticeps. Next base: position 201,253,365 of record NC_135783.1, read on the forward strand.
TAAACTGTCTGAAATACACTGTGGACTCTTGGCGCTCTCACTGTATAGTTTAAGATGTGGATCTTTAATTATATTCTGTAAAGTATGCTTTGCTACAGAGTGAAATTTGTATTTAGCTCAGAGTAACATAGAAAACCAAAGGTGAGCTGTCCTTTAAGCATCTGAACCTTCAGTGAACTGCTCAAAAGGATCTTCAGCAGGTTTTTGTGATATTAATGCTATGCCAGCTCTAACACGTTTATCGCGTTCTGGAAATACTCAGAATGGCAGTCAGTGTCCTGAGTTCATGCTGCATTGGATTACCCAAGGAGATACCTAATAATAAAAGTCTTGAATACAGCATTGTGCTTGATTACACTATTGCCACCCCACTAACTATTAAAACTTGTGAAAGGGCACACAAATTCAAATACTGCTTCTGTTCTTCTGAGGTCAGTTTTAAACAGTTTTGATTTTCCCCTTTAGGTGTATTGACTTTTACCCATGTAAAGATCTCTGAGTGTGTTTCCCTTGATGGTTGTATTCTTTGGTAATCTTTGTATTTGAAAACATACTGTACATACATTTTTTAATATTGCCTAAGAGCTAATTTTTAAAATTAATGTTTGACAAATGAGCCCCGTTTAGGGTGTGGGATGATGATGATGATTGTGGAGACGGCTTTAAGATTTTACAAAATTTCCATAGCTGAATATTTGATGGCCTTCCAAGTTTTCTGGAAATGCTTAATATAGGACTCAGATTTAATCTTTGCAATATTTTCCTTTTTATTCTAGCTCAATAATTTTAGGGTCTCCAAGTAGAAATCATCCCTGCTGATAGATATTGCTGGAACTGCATGCAGCTGGGGGGGGGGGGAATGTATGATGGTTTCACTCAGCCACACTCCATTGCACCACCATTTTAGTGAACAAAGCAGGACCCCATCTCATCCCCTCTCTGTGTATGGTTTCCTACAGCAATTATGGCAGTGGCCTTTGTGCAGCTGCACATAAGCTGTCATACTTCTGCATTTGTATTGTTTTCAGAAACTTCTGACTTAGATGTTAACATTTCACTGTGAGATGAATTTAAAACCTCTTAATTGTCTGCACATTATACTTAGATCACAGTTCCTTTTTATTGTTCAAGAGGTGCAAATATAATAATGCATGTAGCCAAGTAGATTTCCAGCTACTAAAGGCTTAAAGTGATTAATGCCTTGCTTTGCTGAAGAGTTTTTGAACAGTTTTGATTGAACATGTGACCTGTGCTAAAGATTAGGTATGGTGTCTCGGACCCAAGGAGAACACTGTATTCTATGCTGCACTTGTGGCGTTTCAGATCCCCTTTTAAGTCAGCTAAAAAGCTGATTATGAAAGGTGAGCAGCCAACTAGTGTGGGATTTAATAGTTTTCTGTCTAGGCTATTCAGTACTTAAGAATGAATACAAATAAGATGCAAAAGTGTATTGGGGCAAGGTCAGACACAAAATTATACAGTATGATATTTATCCTTCATAGTTATTTCTTGTAAATTAAAATATTTTCTTCTTGTGAAAGAGAAGATTTGGAAATTTGTCACAATATATTTTGATAGGTTCTGTATTCTCTCTGTTGAAGCATTTTGGGAAATAGGAAACACAGGTAACTAAATATCGAGAAAAATCATTGATCAGCTTCTGAGTGGGAGGTGTATATAAAAACTGGGATGCATAGTGAGGAATTGAACTTCCAGTCTCTGGCTCCGCATCCAGATGCCTAACTCACTGAGCTATCCAACCAGATTTATAATTGTGAGGCGTCAAGTTACCGTAATTTGACTTACGGTGACCCTTTTCAGGGCTTTCTAGGTAGAGAGTACTTAACAGTGGTTTATCAGCCGCTTCTTCTGGGGGTGCCCTAAGACTGTACAGCTTACCCAAGGCTGCACAGGCTGGCTCTACTCAGAGGAGGCACAACGGGGAATCAAACTCCCAACCTTTGGCTCTGCAGCTAGATGGGTTATCCAGTCAGTTATAAGGTGGGTTTAGATAATCCATTTTACCTGATAGCACTTGGAGTTGGATAGCTACTGAAGCCTTGACCACCTTCTGCTCAAAGGGCTCAAAAATTGGCATTGGTATAAACATTTTGCAGGAAAAAATATACAAGTAGAAAAAGGATCAATACAGTAGTTCTAAGGTTATAAAGAACTGTAATATAAACATGTGGGTCCACAGGTTTCTGGGGATAGAGTTCCACTCTTGGGAGAGTTCTGAGTTGCAATGGGAGGTGAGTATTAACTCCACACACGACTCAAAATACAACCTTATATTTATGTCCTAATGGGTATTAGTCCTACATAGATCAGACACATTCTGAGTTTTGGGAGTCCTTTTCATTTTTGTATACTTGTGTATTTGAGGCAACATTTATTAAGGACATACTACACAATTGAGTTGCTACCATGATATTTTTATGGAAGAGCTTTCAGTTTGGTTATTTTGTTTGCATTTATTTATCCTCAACCTAGAAGAAATTCATTAATAATATGTGTATGTGTGTCCTCTGCCCTCAGGTCAGAACTGACTTACAGTGACCCTAATAGGGCTTTGATACTATTTATTTATTTATTTATTTATTTATTTATTTATTTATTTATTTATTTATTTATTTATTTATTTTTATATATATATATATATATATCCCGCCTATCTAGCCAACTCAGGACCACTCTAGGCGGCTAACATCAGGTAATAAAAGTATACATATATACAACAGCGTAAATAATAAAAACTTTACAAAAATAGAAACCAAGTTCAGCGGAAAAGAAAAGAAACATCAGGAATTGTCTGGAGGAAAGGCCTGCCAAAACATCCATGTCTTCAATTGCTTCTTAAAGATACCCAGTTAGGGAGCCCTGCGAATCCCAGGAGGTAGATTGTTCCAGAGGCGAGGAGCCACCACCAAGAAGGCCCGATTTCTTGTCTTCTCCTTCCGGGCCTCCCTCGGCATTAGGCTCCTCAGCCTCACCTCCTGGCTCGCTCGAGTGACACAGGTAGAACTTAGTGGGAGTAGGCATTCCGCCGTCAACACTTTGAAGTCGATGCGGAATTGGATGGGCAGCCAATGCAATGTGGCCAGAGTGGGCGAGATATGTTGGAATTTTCTCACTCCACTAAGTAGTCTGGCCGCCGCATTCTGCACCACCTGTAGTTTCCGCAGCAGCCTCAAAGGAAGCCCCACGTAGAGCGCATTACAGTGGTCTAATCTTGAGATTACGAGCGCATGCACCAAGGTGGTGAGCACCCCCACATCTAGGTAGGGCCGCAGCTGGGCTATCCGCCTGATACGTGAGATATTTAAGGTTTTACCAGTTCTATTTCCCTGGTGAGTTTCCATGTCTAAGTGGGGATTCAAACCCTGTTCTCCAGGGTTCTAGTCCATCACTCTATCTACTACACTGGGAGTTCCTAATAATGTGCTGTCAAGTCCTTACTGACTTATGTCAACCCTTTTTCAGAGTTTTCCAGGTAGAGAATACTCAGAGGTGGTTTCCCATTCCCATCTTCTGAGGGGTACCCTGGGGCTGTGCGGCTTGCCCAAAGCCACATAGGCTGGCTCTTGTCTCCAGGAGCCACAGTGGGGAATCGAACTCCCAACCTCTGGCTCTGCAGATACCTAGTGAGATTTAATTTTAAAAGAACAGATGGGAGATAATAAGATGTCCTTTGAGGCGAATATCACTCCTATGAGTTAATGTGATTGTTATTTGAAGGAATATTGTTTGTAGAAGGCTGTGAAGTTAATTGTTGTTTTAAAACGAACTCTGAGCTAAATTTAAAGCAGACAATGCCCTAGCAGTGGTATCGGTAAGCAAAAATGGGAGTTTCTTATTGGCTGTAATTCAATAACAGGGAAATGGTTACTGGGTAAGTAAATTCATTAGTCTTAGAATTTGTCGACCAGGTTTGGTTACATGGCCTCTGACTCGGCTACTAAGTTATTGGCCTGGTTTCCATGGCTTGGTGCTCATACCTGTCTTCAGCAGGTATGTTTATTGTGTGGCTCTGTAGCGTCTGCTTCCTTGTTTCTTCCCTCCTAGCAAACCACAGAAAGATGCCAAGAAAAAACGGGTTATTTCTCTGATTTGTAGGGAGGAAGCCAATCAGAGAAGGGACGTGGCCATCTGACCCAGTGGTGGTTTGTTCAGCCTCTCCCACTCTTGCGTCGGTCTCCACATGCTATGAGGCCTGGCTTGTGTCCTGCAGGTTTTGCCCAGTGTGTATTTAGTGTCTTTCTCACATGCTCCTATTTGTGTCCCCACACTTTTATGTATTTAGGAGGTAGAGGAATATTTAGTTACTGTATTTTCTTCAATGTACTGTGCATTTTAGCTGCATATATCCTTACATTTCAACATGGGGTTAGCTGGTGCTTGTCTGTTTGGACACAGTGAGTTCTGTTCTAAAAGTGTCACCGGTGTCGTACTAGTTTCGTGTAAATAATTCTGCTTTATGTTGTAAATCTACGAAACAAACATAACTGCACTTTTAGCTGTTAGAAAATGCATGATGTCATAAAGGATTTTAGGAAAATGCTCTTCTGAAAGAGTTAAAACAAGACTCCTTTCAGTGTTTCTTTTTACAAGCCACCTGTTGCCTTCGATGCATAAGTGTATAAATTTGAACAAAGTGCTCATCACTTGTCAGCCTTCCGTGGCAGCATAAAAATTACTTGTGGTGCTTGCATTGCAAGAAGTTCTTTTGTGTTTGTGACACCAGCTTTGTTTTATACAATTAAAGTATTACACGCTAGAATAATCTAAATTGCAACCACTAAACGGTGATGTAGTTCTCCCCCCCCCCCCCCCCATGGAGCTGAATTTGTTTACTGGTTGTATGCAGCTATTGACTACTGCTTTAACATGACAGGCCCCCTTGGGAAAGGGCTTTTTTTTTCTGCCAGGAGGGAAAGCTTTTCGTGCTCATTAAAAAGTTCATTTATTTATGATTAGCCCTTTATTCACCATATTTTTTTCAAAACGGAAAACTAAGAACATTTTAAGTCCTTTTGAGATCTATCATAAAATGAAGTAATTTATACTTCAAGGGAGATTGCATAATGTTTCACAACATAATTAACAGTTGTACTGTATACCGCTAGTATTGGGCTAGTGCCTTATGGCAGTTGGACTTCAATGCGCCCGGTTGAGTGGTGTGGCTAACAACTGTCTTGTCCGCCCGTCCTGCCTGCCTCTCAGCTTTGGAATTTTTCATTTGCATTTAACCCTTCTCTAAATGTATATATGTAGGGTGTATATGTTTGTATGCTGCATCCCTTTACGTACTTCCATGCACATCTAAACATGGATATATTCATAATTGGAATGAGGAGCTATGCTAATTCTTTGGGAGTAGAAGGGGGGAATATAGGGGAGTTCCGTCCCTGGGTCCAAATCCAGCCCTCTGGGCTTTTCCAAATGGACAGTCCCCCTAAGACCATTGTCTGGTAGTTCTGAGGCTTTTGTAGATGATTCTTCATATTCTAAAAGGTTGAAATGCCTCTCCTAAGGTTTGGCTGCTGTCTTTTAAGAACTTTAAGCTAAAACATTCTGGCATTTTTGACCTTCGGCCCCACCTACCACTGAAAAGTGGCCCTAGGAAAGTCTCTGAACCTGAATTAAGCCCTTGGGCTAAAAGAAATTCTTCACCTTTGAGGCAGAGAAAGGAAAGAGACTTTTCATTCTCTCTCTCTCTCTCTCTCTGCCCTCTCTTTTCTACCCTTTGATTTGAGGACTTCACCGAGACTTTCTTCTAAAAGCTCTTCCTAGGTGGAAGAAAGGTCTCCCTATGAAGCATTCCTGAGCACTTCAGTCTTCGTCGCAGTGACTGACTTGACTACGATAACTTTGGAGTAGGTCCTTCTGAGAATTGGCTTTGTGGAGGGGTCTTTCCAGTGACCTTGGCCAGCTTTGAAATTCATACTGGGTATTTGCTGCTGCCTTTCTTCTTGGGATGGCCTCATGACTGCAGGCATGACATGCTTTAATCCGGGAGGGAGACTGACACACACTCACTACCTGTGTGCCAAAACCACCATGATCCTTTCCATGATGTTGTGGAGACCTGTCCCAGCTGGCATTTTCCCTAGTCTTGGGATTTGGTAAGAACTTGGTATCCATATACGAGTTCAGTGGCTCTCAAGGAGAGGCAAGCGTACAATTGGTGATGTACAGAAATAGCCTAGTTGGAACACAGGTTTTTATAAACATGACTAAGAACTCATTCTGGTGTCCTGCAAGCCTTACATGCTGTCTCATATTGACTTACCATGGACTATCCACTTGGAAACTTTTGAAATGGTAGTGGTAACTTCAGAACGCTTGGAGTTTCTCCGAAGCCCTTGTTTCTCCTTCTCACAATTTACTGTATGTTCTGTGTCTATAAAGAGCTAGCTGGATATCTCAGTGTAACAGGTATCTAGCTGCAGGGATACAATGCTTGGGAGCGCAGTTCCCCACTATTCATCCCAGACTAGCCAGCCTGGGTGGCCTTGGACAAGCTGCAAAGTCACAGGATGCCTTCCAAAGAAGGGAATGGCAAACCACTTCTGAGTACTCTGTACTTAGAAAACTCTGGAAGGGGTTGCCATAAGTCAGAATTGACTTGATGATGTGTAATTAGTATTCATAGCATAAAGATACATAAATGTCTATTTTAGAAGAAAGCTATCATTTTGTTTCTGTTGTGGTGGGACCCAATCCTTTTATATAGAGTAACAGATAGGAGATAAGACATGAAAGGTTGAGAACTGCTGTGTTAGTCCCCGAGATGGCACCCCTTGCCACCTGCCCCGATAATTAAGAGATCACATCCCAGGGCCCAGATATCTTATGCTAATGCACAACAGATCCTACACCACCTAACATGTTCAGAGGAAGCTTAGAACCTAGACTGTGGCAGAGTTGAAGAAGCAGCTGCCTTTCGTTAGCATAAGAGCTTGATGCTTGTTATGGTGGATGAGCATCAGTATAGGTTACAGCAGGCCCAATTGCTTAAGCCAATCAATCTGTGTTTCTCTAAGAATCCAGAGCTTTACAATACTACACTGATTAATGTTTCTCCTAAATTGGGTGTATGTCACTTAAGCTGCTGACTTGTGTCTGCCTTGTAGGCCAGTCTGTTCTCCATCTGTAGTATCCTTGGAAGGAGCCAATTTTTTTTTTTGAATGGCTGTTGAATTTGTTGTGTGATGTGGCCCTTGTTGACAGTGTGGATAGCAAAGTGGGGAAAAAAAAGAGAGAGACAGTGCTTGCTCTATTGCTGCTGTGTGTCCAGTCATTCCATAGTTTGTTGGAGTAGGTAGTCAATAGTAGTAACAGTGAAATGGGCAGAAAAATCACCAGGACCAGGTGAAACTCTGCCAAATAGCATAAATGAAACATTCCAGCCGAAGTTAGCATGAAGAGATAATGGCCAAAGGAAACGTGGGGCATTGCCACGAGTCCCATATAATCAGAGGCAATAGCTGAGGCTGGAAAATGGAAGGCATTGCTCACTAAATCTGGTCCTGAAAAACTGCTGTTTAGTAAATTAACCCATTAAGCTGCCCAGGAGCTACCAGGGTGGTACTGGCTGCCAGAAAGGAAGTGGGAGTGGAAGACTACCTTTTTTTTACTTTATATTTTAAACTTACAATGCTTTTGAGTGTTAATGGAATAGAATTGCTATCTTCAAGCAAATCATTGTTGATTTTTAAAGAAACCTTTTAAAGTATTGCTGTTAGACTTCTTTAAAGCTATTGTTACAAACTGAAAGTACAGTGTAAGTACATTTAGTAAAGGTAAAGGTATGCCTTCAAACTGAATTGACCTGACAACCCCCACGGTGGCCTGTTCACTAAAACTCTACAGGATCCCTGTATTGAGAACCTAAAAGGAACCTGCAAACAAGGTTACTACTTGTTTTGATTGTTTTAAATGACAGCCTGAAACTAATTGGAAGCTTTGAGCATTTGTGTGCATAACTTTGTATAGTCCCTTCTTCACACACACACACACACACACACACACACACACACACACACACACACACACACACACACACACACACACACACACACGTTTTCTTTGCAGTATGCCTAGTGTGATTTTATAGCAGCAAAGGTGTCATCTGACTTATGGAAGTAAAGTCTGTGGATGCTAGTAATTTTGGTCGAGGTATAGATACATAGACCTCCCAGTGAGAAACCCTATTTATGTGGGTCAAGAGTGCGGTTCTGTTTTCTGTAAAGAAATTGCCTGTAGGAATGTGGGTTAACCCATGCTTTACATGCTTCGTCATCGTTTAGTCGTGTCCAACTCTTCGTGACCCCATGGACCAGAGCACGCCAGGCCCGCCTATCTTCCACTGCCTCCCGTAGTTGTATCAATTTCATGTTGGTTGCTTTGCAGACACTGTCCAGCCATCTCATCATGCTTATGTTTCCTTAAATAAAAAAAGTAAATAGGCCAGTGGTTCCCAACCTTTTGTTCCCTTGTATACCCATTGGCAGCTCATCTCCCCAACTTATGCCCTTCATATTAGCAAAACATTTGTAATAGAGGTGGGATATACGAATACTGCCACCACAGTGTGGCCAGGCTGATTGGACCCTCCCACCAGAACTGGGCCGTCCACTTACTGCTTTTGGTGTGGTATGCATGGCCAACATTGTGCTGCAGCAATTGCAGAAGTAGCCTGGCTGGGGAAATCCCTGCCTACCTGCGCTGCTGACCAATCCAGAGAGAAGGCAAAATGGCGAGTCTCCCCATTCAGCTGCGGTGAGTGATCAGCAGTGTAGGGAGGTGGGGAAGCCCCAGCTGGGTGACGTCTGCGATTGGCGCACTGTAAACGATGACAGCTAGAGCACAAGTGATAAGTGGAGTGGCCTAGTTCTGGGGGAGGGTCCAATTGCCCTGGCCACCTGTGGTAGCAATATTTGTATTAATCTCATACAAATATCCCATCTTTAGTTTGTAATTAATATGGTTGCTGTTATATCAAATGTATATTTTGTAACTGTCAATAAATAGCCCAGTAATGAGACGGAAAAGCAGTGGAATAATAAGGTGAACGGACAGTGCATATATAGATTTACATTTAAAACTCAAAAGATACAGTTTATTCAAGTATACATCACAGATTACATTTAAAAAAAACTACATTACACGAATTATATGCTGGTTTTCTACCGCTGGACCATATCTGATAATAAACAAATTGAAAAATAAATTTAAAACTTAAAACATTAACAAAAAGAAGAGACGTAGATAAGACCTGGAAGAACTCATTGAAAACTGCTCATAGGACTGACTGGGGTGTCTGCTTAGACATATACTAGTACCAGTGCAATAGCACTCAAATGTTTGCAAAGCGGAGGAGGGCGAAAGCTAAGCCTTTCAGATGTGCGCTGCTGAGCATCTGCACTGTAGTGCCATGTTTGCAACACATTGTTTAGGAAGGGACTCTGCACCCTTTGCCAAAATAACGAAGGAATGGGGCTTTTTTCTACCATATTTGCCGGCGTATAAGACAACTTTTTGGCCCTGAAAAACATGCCTCCAAGTGGGGGGGTCGTCTTGTACGCTGGGTGCATGTCCAGCAAACCCTCCCTCTCTCCCAGCGAAGTCACTTACCTGGTAGTAAGACCGAGTAGAGCCCCGCTCGTAGCCTGGGAACAGCCTGACTCTAGCGTCGAACAGCTGACTGTCGGGAACAGCAGAGAGGTGGCAGCCATTTTGAGATGTGGCCACATGACTGCTGCCTCTCAAAATGGCTGCTGCCTCTCCAAAATGGCTGCTGCCTCTCTGGTGTTCCTTCTTCCAGCAAAACCTGGCTCTCTCCTAAAAGGAACCAAAAGGGGCAAAAGGAACTCTCCCCATGATGCAGCCAAAGCCAAAGTACCACGGGGTAGTCTTATACAGCAAGTATATAACAAACTCTACATTCTGAGTGGGAATGTTGGGGGGTCGTCTTATACGCCCAGTTGCCTTATACACCGGCAAATACGGTATGTTAAATAACTAAGAAAACTCACTCTGCCACTCCGTTCAACTAATTTCACACCTTTTTGAGTTGTATCTTGTCTTACAGTGTTGATTTATGTGCCTTTTCCTGCCATTAAATCTTGACATTGACATTCCTGCCTTTGAATCTTGACATTCTTCAAGATGGTGCTGAGCGGATGGCAGCATTTTAGCATCCCATGGTTAATTTCGTTTGTTTCGGCTGCTGTTTTAGTAGGGAAGACTATCCTAATTTATAGGTGCCATGGTGTAACCTTCCAGGGTTTTGGGGGTGTGCGTAGCATTTATGGGAAGAAGGCAGGCAGATAAGGGAGGTGTTATATTGCCTTGAGCTCCTGTCTTCACTTTTGCTCTTGAAGCCTATTGTTCTTCTGCGTGGTCTTCTGTGAATGCACACAATAAAGGGTTGAATCAGCGCCTGCGCTGGTCTCCTTGGAACATTCGAGAGCTCTGTAAAAGAAACATTGTTAGGATGACCTATACTGCGCATGCTCTGCCCACCCAACGCTCAGTTCCATTTCTCCGCCGTGTGAAGTGGTTCTTCTCGGCTGAGCTCTTGGTTTACTAGCTAATTCTGCTGGCTTTTTACGGTTTTTCGATCTTTGGACTGTTTTTGGACTTTCCCTTTGCCTACCGTTCCGGTTTCGTCATCTTGGCTTCTCCGCGCTTAGCGCAGTGAGTTTTTTCCGTTTTTCCCGCCCTTTCTCTAACCGGCCCGTTACCCTCTCGGGGCCTATGCCTCCACCACCATCTGGGCCCTTTGGTCGCTGTGTCGTGTGCTCTGCTAAGATCCCCTTCCAGGATGGCCACAACACTTGCCTTTTCTGTTTAGGGGAATCCCATTCTCCCCAAAATTGCACTCATTGCCAGGCGTTCACTAAGGCAGCTCTCAAGGCGCGGCAACAGAGACTAAAGCTCCATCTCTGGAACTCTGCTTTGTCGGCTTCAACTCCGGCTGCCATGGAGCTACCGGCCTCCTCCTCTACCTCCCTTTCCGAAGGCCTTCCATCACAACCTCCTGCTCCGAAGTCTACGGACTTACCATTATCAAAGCCCCCTAAAAAGGCTTCTGGGCCAAAAAGAGCAGCCGCTTCTAAAATGGCCGACCCATTGTCCAAGGCGGGAAAAAAGGATAAGGGGAAGGGATCAGTCAAGTCTAAGGACCCAACCCCGCAACCCTCTGCTGTGGCTACAAGGGTTCCCTCTCCTTTAGTTGAAGACTCCTCGAGGGACAAGAACTCTGTTTCGGGGGTACCTTCCCCTCCGCTTCCTCGTCAAGCTGAACCAGTGTTACCCCTTGGCATATCGTCACCTACGCCAAGCCAGCTTGTGCAGGCTACCACAAGCTTGGGTTTAGCCCCACTGAGCCCTGTTTCCACCGGGCGGGCTTCCTCGGTTCAGTCTACATCTCCGGTGCCTTCCCGACAGCCTTTGTCACCGAGCAATAGGCTGGGAAAGAAAAAGCACCGTTCTCGGGATCGAGATCGATCACCCCGTAGAGACAGCGATGGAAAACATCGACGTTCTCGATGTCGATACCGTTCGACCTCCGAAGATTCCTCCTCTTCCGAGTCGAGACATAGACGTCGAAAACATCGCCGTCGACGTTGTTCCCCTTCGCCGTCGACCTCGACGTCGTCAGATCGTCACCGTCATCGACGTCGAGTCAAGTATGTTTATTTACCATCCTCTTCGTCGACACCGAGAAGGCATCGACGTCGACGACACAGAAAAATTGAACCACAGCCTCAACAGCCAGGGCATGCGCAACCTGCTGTACCCATCCCATCTATTCCTTTGACGTCAGTGCCCCCACCTACACCACACTAAGGGTCTGCAGTACCTGTTGTCACCCAGCCATCGGGTAGGAAGAGAGGCCATGATTCATCGTCGGAGGGCGAAACGCCCTTTTTTCCTCAATCTTCCGAATCTGATTCTGAACCCCCCCCACAGCCACAGCCTCAGGATCTACCAGTCGGGGAAACAGTTGGGTCCGATACCGGGGACCCGCATGAACCTTCACCATCAGAAGACTTTTCGTCTTATGCCCAGATGCTATCTAGGTTGGCCAAGTCTTTAAAGCTCCAGGTCGACGAACCAACGCCTCCAGAGGAGGACCTTTTCTTCGGAGATGTTACCAAGGGGAGATCCCCCCCTCCTAGTCTTCCTTTTTTACCAGCTCTTTTGAAAATTATTCAGGAATACTGGGAACGTCCGTCTGCCGCTATACCCTTACCTAGGCGTACGGAAAACATGTACAAAATATGGGACAACGCAAAGTTTTTGTTGAAGCATCCTATTCACAATTCTCTCATAGTGGAAACCAGTTGCTCTAAGCCATCCGGCAGAGCTCATGTGATTCCAACCAATAAAGAAGGCAAGAAACTGGAAATAATTGGTAGAAGACTTTATTCCCTCCGTCTAGACAATTATCAAACAGCTCTTGGAGCCTACCATAAACAACTGTGGCTCAAAATCCTTCCAGGTCTAAAGATGATTCCAGAGGAACATCGCCAAGCCTTTCTCAACATTTATGAGGAAGCACAGACTGTCTCTAAGCACCAAAGGAGCGCGACAAGGCATTCAGTAGAAGCAGCCGCTAGAATTCTCGTAACAGCCATCACTTTGCGCAGACACGCTTGGTTGCGTGCTGCTAATATTCTGGACAATGTCAAGACCAAAGTGGAAGACTTGCCATTCGACGTCTCTGGTCTCTTCAGTCAGAACACCGACAGTCACCTGGAAGATTTACATAAGGCTAAGAAGACTGCTAAATCTTACTACCTTCAAACACAGCCTAGGTTTGGCAGATATCAATGGAAAAGGTCTCCACCACGTTATAGCCAACACCCACATCAATTTCGGCAGTTTAAAGGTCAGTCTCAATCAAGACCATCACAACCTCCTTCGGCAGTACCTACCTACCGGCCGCAACAGTCATCACAGCGACGGCAGTCCTATAAACCCCCCGCTAAAAAACATAAGCAGTATCTTTGACTCAGGCGTAATACAGCGATCTCCCTCTCCAGACACAAGACTTCAACCATATTTTCAAAACTGGTCCGTTGTCACAAAAGATTCCTGGGTTCTCAACATTGTCTCTTCAGGTTATCGTCTAGAGTTTATCGAATCTCCCCCTTTAGGTCAGGCACAGTATACCTCATCCGACCCTGTCCTAGAAGAGGAAGTTCAAACTCTTTTGCAGAAAGGTGCCATTCAAAAGGTACCAAAAAGGGACTTAGCAAACGGTTTTTACTCAAGATATTTTGCAGTCACCAAAAAAGGGGGAGGCATAAGACCCATCTTAGATCTAAGAAGACTAAATACTTACCTTCGCCCACGCCGGTTCCGGATGGTCACCCTGGACTCCATCATTCATCTCCTGCAAAAGAAAAACTGGTTTGTTCTCATAGATTTAAAGGACGCTTATTTTCATATAACAATTCACAAAGACCATCGCAAATTCCTCAGATTCATCTTCCAAGACAATATCTATCAATTCCTTGCTCTACCGTTCGGGCTAACGACGGCGCCTCGCACGTTTACGAAGTGCATGGCACCAGTGGCAGCTTACCTCAGGTTGAATGGTGTTCATGTATTTCCATATATCGACGATTGGTTAGTAGTCTCACGATCCAGACGCAGAGCACTCAAGGACACACAAATTATACTTCACGTTCTCGACAATCTGGGCCTCAAAGTCAATTTCAGAAAGTCTCATCTGCACCCCTCCAAAGTAGTACATTACATTGGTGCCACGCTGAATGCCCGCAAGGGCAGGATTTTCCTCCCAAGGGACAGGATACTTAAACTCCACAGAGCAATAAAGAAATTTCAACCAGGCCACACAGTTTCGGCCAAGCATGCCCAGCATCTTCTGGGGTTAATGTCGTCAACAACACCTTTGTTAGCCCATGCTCGTCTCAAGCTCAGATCATTACAGAGTTGGTTTCTCTCTCTATTCCATCCCCAACACGATCACCCCAGGAAGCCTCTGTTAGTAACTCCAGAATTGGCGCTACAGCTTCAATGGTGGGATTATCCCCCACATTTACGAACCGGACGGCCGTTCCGCCCCTTACGTCTCACCATTCAAGTTACCACAGATGCCAGCCCCACGGGATGGGGGGCTGACTGCAAATCCCATCATGTCCATGCTCTTTGGTCACGCCAGGAACAGAACCTTCATATCAACCACCTCGAAATACTAGCAGTGTTCAAGGCGCTCAGGGCCTTTCTTCCCCTAGTGCAGGGCCGCGGTGTTCAAATCGTCACCGACAACACCACTGCCCTTTATTACATAAACAAACAGGGTGGCACACACTCCCAGTCATTACTCTACCTAATGGTGACTCTTTGGGAATGGTGCATGAAACACCACATATTCCTCGTCGCAGTCCACATAGTCACGGACGACAACATAGTAGCAGACGAACTCAGTCGTCGCAGAAGCCAAATGCACGAGTGGGAACTGGATGCAGCAGTATTTCATCGTCTCTGCCTCCGGTGGGGCACTCCGGTAGTAGACCTATTTGCCACTCACCTCAATACCAAGTGTCCCGTTTATGCATCCAGAGCGGGGATGGGACAGAACTCTCTCGGCGATGCATTTATGGTCCCATGGGACATCGGCCTACTCTACCTATTCCCTCCATTCCCTCTAATTCAGAGAGTACTAGTGCAGCTTCGAACTCACTCAGCGGAAGTGATTCTTATCACACCATTTTGGCCACGCCAGCCATGGTTCCCAACTCTGAGGGACATGGCAGTGGACTCCGTCAGACTTCCGACGTTCCCATCCCTTCTCACTCAGAACGGCGGCAAGATCTGCCACCCAGATCTCAATACTTTACGTCTAACGGTGTGGAGGATATCCCGGAGATTAAAGAGATATTAGACAAATCCAGGAAATCCTCGACTTCTACTCTGTACTCTTACAAATGGAAGAGTTTCCTTAAGTTTACTGAATCAAGGGGATGGCAGGCCTCCCCTGCATCACTCTCCACCGTGCTGCAGTTCCTTCGCTACTTATTTGATTTTGGATTGTCCATTTCCACTTTGAAAGTTTACCTTGCAGCGGTTGTAGCCTTTCAACCTAGAGACTCTCCCTCATCCCAACTTTTTTCCCATCCAACTGTGCGGGCTTTCCTCAAGGGTCTTACACACCTCAGACCTCCCAACAAGCCGCTAATACCTCAGTGGTCACTCCACCTTGTCTTGAATGCCTTGATGCGGCCCCCATTTGAGCCTCTTGCTACGTGCTCATTAAAGTTGCTATCTCTAAAAGTGTCCTTCCTAGTAGCAATCACGTCTGCTCGCAGAGCCAGCGAGTTGGCGGCTCTCAGAGCTGACCAGCCATTTCTACAGTTTTTCCAAGACAAGGTCATTCTACACACAGATGTATCTTTTCTTCCGAAGATCGTCTCAGAATTCCATCTCAATCAACCTTTGATTCTCCCTACACTCTTCCCCAATCCTACTAATGACACGGAGCGCATGCTCCACACTCTTGATGTTCGGAGAGCGTTGTCCTTCTACGTCGCCCGTACCAAAGAGTTCAGGCTGTCTCCCAAATTATTCCTCTGCTTCTTTGGACAAAAGAAGGGCCTACCAGCCTCTCCGTCTTCAATATCTCGTTGGATAGTCTCTGCAATATCTTTGGCCTACGAGGTACAGCATCGCACTCCTCCGGAAGGCTTGCGTGCCCACTCTACTAGAGCTGTGGCGTCCTCAACGGCTCTCTT
This sequence comes from Pogona vitticeps, assembly GCF_051106095.1. Taxonomy (NCBI): domain Eukaryota; kingdom Metazoa; phylum Chordata; class Lepidosauria; order Squamata; family Agamidae; genus Pogona; species Pogona vitticeps. The sequence goes on from NC_135783.1 coordinate 201,269,138, forward strand.
ACGAGGAATTGACCTACCAGATATCTGCAGGACTGCTACGTGATCCCGAGCGTCCACCTTTATATCCCACTACAGGTTGGACGTTAGAGCCAAGAAAGAAGCAAGTTTTGGAAGAGCAGTCCTCACCTCTATCTTTCAGTGACGGCCCACCATCCGGTAAGCAAGCTTGCTAATCACCCTTTATTGTGTGCATTCACAGAAGACCACGCAGAAGAAAGATGGGTTACTTACCTGTAACCATGGTTCTTCAAGTGGTCATTCTGTGAATCCACACAAACCCACCCAACCTCCCCACTATCCGTCACTTTGTGCTTACGACATTCTTGGTATCTGTGGCGGATAAATGGAACTGAGCGTTGGTTGGGCGGAGCATGCGCAGTATAGGTCATCCTAACAATGTTTCTTTTACAGAGCTCTCGAATGTTCCGAGGAGACCAGCGCAGGCACTGATTTAACCTTTTATTGTGTGGATTCACAGAATGACCACTTGAAGAACCATGGTTACAGGTAAGTAACCCGTCTTTTAGCTCTTTGAAGCTGCTGGTTGCTGCTGCTTTGTTTGAAGCTGTGGGCTGTTGTCATGGAACAGCCTCTGAGTTCACCTATGGTTTCGGGGCGGCGGCGATTGAGCCTGGTCTGGGATTGGGAGGCTGTGGTGTCTGTAATTCGAGGTGGCCACTTGCTGGTGATCCCATTTAGAGGCTCCCTGCGAAGAATGAACTGCCCCAAGGGAGATTTTGCAGAACTGGCATCTGCAGAGACAAGAGGCTGTGCAGTTGAGATCCTCTGCTCCAGCAGCTGAGTGGGGTGGACTTCGTGGAACACTTTGGCTCACTGGTTGTGTGCACAAGTTGGTATTGGTCCCGGCCTGGGAAGCCATGGATTGCCAGAGGACATGAGAAGGAAGACATCTAAGATGGCGAGTAGCTTCCTTTGTGGAGTGTAAAGGTTAGAAATCATGGACAGTGGAGATCACTACGGTGAACCTGACAGGCTGTTAGGTCGGCATGGCTGGAGCGACAGTTGGACTCTCATTTCAACCTCCAATGTTCAACTGGGCCCCTCATAACCTGACATCTATCTGCTCAAATCCAAGATGAAGATCTTCCCTGGACTGGTCTTTCACCTGGCATTTTGTCTTCCTGCAATTTATTTTTCAATTTATTTTCTATTTTTATTTTAAAAATTTATTTGCAATCAATGTGTGTGTGTTTGTTTTGTTTCTCCCCTCTCCCTGTAGTTAATAACCATTTTGGATCGAGGTATTTCTACTTGCTATTTGGGTTTTTATTATAGTTATTATTTATGCTTCGTGGGGATTTTGATGTCGGGGGAGGGTATTTTGTGTTGCTAAGTTTATATTCTATTATTCTCCCCCCGCTGTCTGCATATTAGAATTGCTCAGATAGGGTTTTCACCTTAATTTTTGTATTTCATCTTCTTGTTACTGCTATTAATACTACAATTGTGCCTTGACTTACGAACGTCCCGACTTACAACCCTTTCAAGTTACGACCAGCTCCGGCCACAAAATTTTGCTTCAACTTGTGGCCGGAGCTTCAAGTTACAACCAAAAAAGGCAGGAAAAATGTGGGGAATTCAAATTCCTAACTGTTGGGAGGCAAAGAGGCTGCTTCTTTGTAGCTCTTTCACCTCAACGGTTAGAATAAGTGCGATCGGAGGAGACTTCGGACTGCCTGGTAAGGTAAGGTGCTGCTTTCTGCTTTTTAAAAACTGTTCTGGGTGGGTTTTGGGCTGGAGGGGTTAGGTTTCTGTGCTGTGGTGGATCTTGGGGGGGTTGTTTGTTTTTTGGCGTTTTTCCCCCCATTTCCGATGGGTCTTGGGTTTTTTTGCTTTTGTTTTTGCTTTTTGAGTCCCCCCCATTTCCGATGGGTCTTGGGGGTTTCGTTTGCTTTTGGGTTTTCCCCCCATTTCTGATGGGTCTTGGGGGGGTTTCATTGCTTTTTGGGTTTTTCCCCCATTTCTGATGGATCTTGTGGGGTTTCGTTGCTTTTTGCTTTGCTTTTTTTGCACTTCCAATGGGTCTTGCACGCTTTGCTTGCTTTTTGCTTATTTTTTTGCATTTCCAATGGGTCTTGCATGCTTTGCTTGCTCTCTCCTTTGCTTTTTTGCATTTCCCAATGGTCTTTCATGGTTTGCTTGCTTTTCTCCCCCCCCCTGCTGGAATGGATTAATCGAACGGATTAATTGCATTTCAGTGCATTCCTATGAGAAATGGTGCTTCAACTTATGACCATTTCGAGTTACGACCATCTTCTGGAACGGATTAAGTTTGTAAGTCGAGGCACCGCTGTATTTGCTAGGGATCTTTTTCGAGTGTTGGTGCAAATTTTATTTTTGTTTTTCCTTCCTTGTTAGTTTGGGTCGATGTGGGAGGAAGTCTTGTCTCAGTGGACAATTGTGCCATCCAGGTTGTGTCAGGCCAAGGAAAGTACGCTGTGGGAGGTAGGGCCTATCATCACAAGAGACCACATGACAGGTGATTGGTGCCTGTCATGTGCTCTGACCTTGCCATTCCCCCAACAAGTGGATGGGTACCAGTTCGGCTGTGCCTCCAGTCTGACCCTTCTGCTTATTAATGGCAAAATGGAATAATAAGTTCCATCTGATCCAGGACCTCATTGAGGAAGAGAATATAGACCTGGCATGTATCATGGAGTGGGCGGTCTGGGAGGAGTGGCCCTCTCTTAGATGTGCCCCCCCCCCAGGTTATATCTTGCAGCATCAGGGCAGATTGATGGGAGGGGAGGGGTCGCAATAGTCTACAGAGGCTCTGTACATGCCAGCAGGACCGCCTCGCATTTAAGCCTGGGCCTAGAGTGTGTTTGCACCTGACTGTGGGGCATAGGGATAGATTTGGAACGGTGCTGGTGTACCATTCTCCCTGTGACCCAGTATCCCTGCTAGCACTGGCCGAGTTCATTTTGGCTGCAATGTTGAGGTCACCCAGACTATTGATAGCTGGAGACCAGTGCACCTTGTTCCAAATCCCCTTCCCTATGATCTTACCTGACCCAATGGAAAATGAATAAAAACTAGATGGCTGGGGACTTCACCATCCATGCCGAATTAGAACCTTCCGGCCCTGGAGTTCATGGGTGTCATAACAGCCACGCACCTACCCCACCATTTCATCTGCCCTACACATTCAGCTGGCCATACGCTGGACCTGGTGTTCTTGACTGCAAAGGTGGATAGTGATCTGAGGGTAGGCACTGTGAACTCCCACCCTCTGTTATGGACAGATCACTTCCTAATGAGATTCAGCCTGGGGAGAATGGACCTGAGAAAATGGTTCCTCTTTCGCAGGCTCCTTGACTCAGAATGGTTCCAAGAGGCTCTGGGAGAGCTTCCAGCAGACCTGATAGATGACCCTGTCAAAGCACAGGTCGAGAGATGGTATGTGGAAACGACCCAGGCAGCTGACATACTCGTGCCCAAACACCCTCGCACTGCTCCTTGGTATTCTGAGTGGCCCCTGCAGGCTATGAAGTTATCAAGGAGATGGCTAGAGAGCAAGTGGAGAAGAGATTAGTTGGCACAAAATAGGGCTGCAGTCAGTGGCCAGTAAATATGCTAGTGCCCTTAAACAGGCAAGAAAGACTTTTAACATTTAGAGGATTGGTGAGGCTGCGAACCGACAAGCGGAATTGTTCTGGGTGGTTCATGACTTTACTAGTTCTGGCCATTCAAGGCCACTTTTTGAGTTCATCAGTGATCGGTTTACAGCCTTTTTAAGAACAGAAATCGAGACCATTTGTGCTGACCTTGACTCCATCAGCAGTTTAGCTGATCTGGGGGTGACCATTGCTGCCCCATCTCCTGTTGCCCAGTTGGTTCAGTTTGATCCTGTAGTAAAGGAGGAAGCCTCCAGGGAGATGGCTAGCTGTAGGGCGACCGCCTTCTCGTAAGATTCTTGTCCAGCATGGCTGATCAGAGCCACGAAGGGGGCTATGATTGATTGGGTTATTAATTCATCGCTTAAAAGAAACCATCCTCCAACCCATCATCAAACCCGATTAGTGTCGGAAAATCTTAACAATTTCCATCCGATCACTAACATACCATTCCTGGGCAAGGTGATTGAGAGGGTGGTGGCCAATCAGCTGCAGTCATACCTGGAGGAGCAGGATTGCCTTGACCCATTCCAGTCTGGAATTCAGGCCGCAATGGGGACGACATTGGTCACACTGCAGGATGACCTTTTAAGGGAAGCTGGCAGGCCAGATGCACCCTGTTGGTCCTCCTAGATCTCTTAGTGGCTTTTGATCGCATCGACCACAGTATCCTCCTGGACAGGCTCTCTGAGGTTGGGATTGGGGGCTTAGCATTGAGCTGGCTCCGATCCTTCCTTGAGAACTGTGTCCAGAGAGCTCAGCTAGGGGAGGAGGTGTCGGCACCTTAGACCAGTGATCCCCAACCTTGGGCCTCCAGATATTCTTGAACTTCAACTCCCAGAAATCCTGGCCAGCAGAGGTGATGGTGAGGGCTTCTGGGAGTTGTAGTCCAAAAACATCTGGAGGCCCGAGGTTGGGGACCACTGCTTAGACCCTTCGGTGTCAGGTTCCTCAGGGATCGGCACTATCCCCAATGCTGTTTAATATCTATGTTAAGCCATTGGGGGAGGTCATCAGGAGTTTTGGAGTAAAGTGTCATCAGTATGCTGATGACACGCAATCTCTATCTCTCCGTTACCACCTCTGTAGTGGATGCCATCTGGACACTGGAGCATTGCCTGGTTGCAGTATTGGAATGGAACAGGGCTAACAGGCTCAAACTGAACCTGGACAAAACAGAGATTTTGCTGCTGGGGGGATCTCCAGTAGGTTCAGGGGGATGGTCTCTAGACTGGATGGTACTCCCCCCCCCCCCAGTTTAGAGACCAAGTGCGTAATTTGGGCATTCTTCTGGACCCAGCTCTCTCTTTGGAGTCCCAGATTGCATCCGTGTCCAGATCAGCCTTCAACCAGCTTAGACTAATTGCCCAGCTTCGCCCCTACCTAGATGAGGACTAGACTACCTTAGGACCTTGGTGCAGGCCCTGGTCATCTTCTGGATCGATTACTGCAATGCCCTCTACATGGGCCTTCCCTTGAAGCTGATCTGGAGACTTCAGTGGGTCCAGAATGCGGCAGCCAGACTGGTGGTTGGTGCAAGTAAATTTGACCACATCACTCCAGTTCTGGCTCACCTCCACTGGTTGCCCATGGCGTCCTGGATCAGGTTCAAGGTTTTGATACTCACATACAAAGCCTTCCATGGTTTGGACCCATGTTACTTGTTGGAGCGTCTCTCTTGAATGTCATCTGCCCGACCCACAAGGTAATTCCAGTTGAGGCTCCTCTGGGTGGCCACCCTGAGGGAGGCTCATAAATCCTCTACAAGAGGTTAGCGCCTCCTTTGCAGTGTCTCCAATCTTATGGAACCAGCTTCCAGAGGAGCTCTGCCTAGCCCCCTTCCTGTGGACTCTTAAGAAGGAATTAAAGACATTGCTTTTCATGGAGGCTTTCCACACCAACCCCAGCTGACAACCTTCCTCCCCCTCCCCCCCCGTCCATCCTCCTCTTCCCTCCCCTCTTTTCTTCCATCTGCTCTGAGATTAGTCCGTGCCATCTGGTTTTCTTTTCTTTTCTTTTTTAAAGGGTTTTTATCAGTTTTAATATTTCTGTTTTCATTTGTGTTTTCTGTTTTATGAGATTGTAACTCGTCCAGAGTAGTGTTAACAACACTAATGAGAGTGGGATACAGATTGATTGATTGAATGAATGAATGTTTAATTTTTTTCATGTGCCCTAAATGTCCTTGTTTGTACCCCTGGGGCGAACATCTACTCCAGGTTGGGAGTCACTGCAACAAACCTTCATTTCATACCACAGCTTTGGTGCAGTGTACGCACCATTGGGTGGCTAAATGAATTAGTTTGTTAAAGAAATCTTTGCTGTAGGGTGTTTCTTAGTGCCTGTAATCCTTTTAGTCTATTGATGAACCTGCTTTTGCATTGTTGGTCTTCTTGTGGTTGAGAAAAGGACATGGCTTATGTCTTGAACATATCCATGCAAAGTACATTGAAGAGCCATTGCTCTTTCCACAGGCCTGTTTTTTGCTTGGTTGCTTGCTTTCTGGTTTTGAGATGATGGGAGTGCTTCCTCACATGGCAAATAGTTTAGAAAGTGGTGAATGATGGCAGATAAGAAATGTTTGCTAGACAAGGCGGTCAAGAAATTAGACATATAGCTACCAGTCTCATGAAGAAATGTGTATTCAGGGATGAGAAACCTTTGGTCCCTGGGTATAACCTACCTGTTTACAGTTTAGTCACTAATATAATCTCTGAACCATGATCAGAAATACAGTGGTGCCTTGCTTAACGAGCATACCATTTAACGACGAATCCGCATAGCGACACGTTTTTTGCAATCGCTAATGCGATCGCATTGCAATGTTTTAGGTGGCAAAACATCGCATTGTGATGATTCGTAAGCGTTTCGCTTACCGATCTTTGCATTGCGATGTTTAGAAAACAGCTGATCGTGGTTCCAAAATGGCCGCCGGTTGCAGAAAATGGCCACCCGCAGCATTTTCGCGCCCTGCCCTTGCTTACCGAGGCGGTGAAAATGGTGGCTGGATGGGGAATCTTTGCTTACCGGTGAGTTTTCCCCCCCATAGGAACGCATTAAACGGAGTTTTGGGGTTTTACGTTCTGTATAGCGAATATTAGTGCATGTCTGTGTAGTGTGTGTGCGAATATTAAGCAATAGCGAATGAACGAACGAATGAATTCAACTTATTGTTTTAGCACACAGGCCATGGGAAATTACATAATAAAAACAACATAATACAGTGCAATGCAGCATAGGAAAATCTGGGTAAAAAGTCTATTCAGATTTTAAAATTTTAAGATTTAAATGCATCATACATGCTCCTAATTAAAATAGGAGAATATCCATATGTATTGGAAAATAATTGTCCTTTGCATTGCTAAATTAAGCCTTTTATAATATTAATTAGCTACTAAATACTGTTTTTAGTGAGCTTCAATTACTGTATGTTGCTTGATTATATGTTATGAAATAATGGTAATGGATTTCCAGATTGTTGAAGGTCATATTAGCACATGGGTGAGTCGGCTTTGTGCAAATGAAGTAAGGAGTAAAACAACATAATGGTAAAGCAAACATCTGAAGCCACAATTTGCAATATTTTCTTAAATACTTGCACATTCTGCATACGTGCCAGTCATTAAAAACAAACAAAATACTATACCAATAAGGTTCTTGAAGGTGTGAATGTCTTCACTTGTGCCCAGAAAACATCGTTTAGAACACCTGTAAGTTGTATGCATTAAAGTGCATGGTAACTCCATAAGGGCAGGCATATACGTGTTGTATCCAAAGAACCATGCTGGCAGAATGGGATTTCCCTGCTCTACTCATCATTACACTGCAGTAGTCCTTCTGTTTGAAAAACTGAGGTTGGTGGCTCTTGGAAATTTTGTATAGATTAGCAGTAGAGTAGGCCCTTTGACTCAGTGGGGGTTTGGTGTGTCAGCTCCTGTTGATTTAGTGGGGCAGTGATTTGCTATGTTAAACAACCAGGATTTCAGCCATTATGTAAATCACAACGTATTTCAAAATGCATTTTGGGAAACGGTCATATAAATACTTCCATTAACAATATTAAAAAGACGTGGGACACACTACACAGTGGCTTGGTTTCAGCTGTAGTTTTCTGAGCGGCTTGGAAGGAAAATTGCTCTTCGAGTAACAGAAGCCTTTAATTCTCTTGAGGGTTTGGTACTCATCTGATGGTTCCTGCATCCCCTTGGAATTAATCAAAAACAAGTTCTCTGCCTTTTCAGTGGAACCTCTTCTCTAGAATGTGTAGTGGAAGTGGGGACAGAGAAGGGACACATGTGGCTGGCAGTTACTTCATTTTGGGTCTGTAGGCTTACCTGTGATGTTAGCAGAGAAATCCTAGCCTTCCATCACCATAACTCACTGCTGCTCGACTTCAAAGTGGCATGGCCCAGGCAGTGTTGAATGTTGATTTCTCTCTGGCCTGTATCTGAAAATCAAATGGTGACGGATCCAAGTAATCGTTCTGGTTCTGTTTTTATCTTTCTTTTCATTGACATGGTCATTTTACCTTCTTTGAGGAAAATACTGGTTGGTTTGTATGTTTGTTTGCTTTTTGGTGTAGATTTTCATTGATTGTGGGGTTTTGCGGCCAGGGTTGGTTTTGGCTTCCTGAAGGTGGTGAGGGTTGTAGCTTTTCTCAAAGTATATTATTTCTTTTCTGAGCAGAAATGTAAAAAGGGGGGAAATAGTTTTTTCCTATTTTGGGCAGAGGAATGGAAGTTTTGTGGAAAATTGAAAATATATGCAGTATTTCTTATATCACATCTACATTTATTTTATGTCTTTAGATACATGCAGCATTTCAGTCTTAACATAGCACGTAACATTTTACTGTATTATGTGGCATTTTTATAAAATTCAGCATAGAAACCTTAGTTTTGCAAAAGTAAAATTATGACTATACCTGATAATAATGAGGGAACTGCAAATTACTGCATCCTATGCATTCCATATACACATATACTTTTTAAAGTATCTGTGGCATTCATATATTAAAATGGCACTGGTAAACTGGGCATGGATCATTTATTGAGGAAATGTTTGCATTGCTTATTTGTCTCATTCCTCTTCTGCTGAACTGAGAGGAAGGAGAATATGATATTATTTCAGTTTAAACAAGATAGCATAGTATTAAGAAAGTGTGATATTCATCCATCCTGACAACTCTGTTAAGGTCTCCTGCTGAGGCCGCTCTGTACTTGAGGCTCCGTTTGAATGTTACGCTCTTCACAAGGGGTATTACTTCCATATGGAATCTTAATGTACTCTTAATATTAATATATTGCTTTTCCTCAAATATAACCAAGTGGTGTACACATGTTCAAATTAAAACAATAACATGTGAAAGCATAAGATCATATTGCTTCGTTTCCAACACAGTTACTGTGCTCATGGGAGCAGTTTATCTGAGCAGGAGTTGGCGAGAGAAGCCCTTCTTCCCACATGCATCCTAACTCTTCCCAAGCCCTGTCTAGGAAAGCTGGGATATACGGCAGAGCAGGTTTTTGGTCCTGGGGAGAGCTGCGAGAAGGAAGTTCTCCACTGGAACATTAAAACAATATTAAAACTTATACAATGTACAATTTAGAAGAGCTATATCTTCTTTCCCAGAAGCCAAGAGAGTAGGGACCGGTCTTGGATCTTAAGGGAATGTATTCCATAATTCTGTACGTACTGATGCAGGAGAAAACCTTTTTATGTGTGCCTGGCAAGCAGGTTTCTGTAAGCAATGGTCAAAAAGGATGAGAAATAAGTGGATGAAGAAATCAAAACTGGGAATATCTCCATTGCCTGAAAGATTAAATGCATACTGTACATTGATGTCCATGGGAGAAGATGTTCATGTGCCCCAGTAAATGCATATGGCCATGGAAATCTTTCCACAAGAATGACCTATCAGGAAAAAAATCCCATAGAAGATTTATGAAATTTGAGTGTGAAGAACACATCTGTTTGTAAAACTCCATATCTCTATAAAACAGAGCTTAGATCAGTTACTAATGTAAATAAATAAAGATTTTTTACATATAGGTCAGAGTCTTATTGGATTAGTATATAGCTGGCCAAAATTTAGCATCACAAAATTATGCGATTTTGCTTAACTCCAGTAAAATTCCAGTAGGATTCTGGCCGGGTGCAGGCTAAATGTATGTTGGATCTGTTTGTTTATGTTATTCTAAGCAGCATCACAGTGATTATGTGTTGTATTGGTTGATTTGTTAGATCAGTTTGATAGGACTAGCAATGTATTTTGCTATAATGAAATCCAAACAAAATTTAATTTTATGGAATTTTTTTGTTAACTGTTGTCATTTTTAATAGCTGAAGCAGAAGTACATCAAGCTCTTGCGTTGTTTAGGAAAGTGGACTGTAGATTGATTTTTTGGGGGGTCCTTCCTGTATTTTCATTGGGCTTTATTGCATGGCCTTTGTCTACCAATAGAAAGGCATTCTCTCCTTCTGTGACCCCCCCAGATCTACTGCAAATGACTAGAGCAGTGGTTCTTAACCTTTTTGAAAGAAACGCCCCCTTGAGTCATTGAGGAAGTTATCATCGCCCCCCTCCCTGCGGTGATGATAGCTTATTTATTTATTTATTTATTTATTTATTTATTTATTTATTTATTTATTTATTTATTTAAAGACACTTAAATCCAATGACCCCTGAAAACAAAATTCAATTACAAGAAAATGAAATGCCCCCCAAAAGTAACATTTAATGATTTAGTTGCAAGCGAATTTTAAGACGCAAAAAGAAATATAAAAAGGGCATTAAAACCGCAATGCAGGAACTAAAAATGTCAAGACGAAAACTCTGAAACTAAATTAAGATTGGAGGAAAATATATATTCATGCACACTGTAAAAAGGCTGCAGCCATCTTCACAGGTTTGGCTTGCTCCAGTGCCCCCCTACCGCCCCCTTCTGCTCCAGCGCCCCCATGCCGCCCCTTTTCGTGCTACCGCCCCCCTGAAAAATGAAATCACCCCCTGGGGGGCATTATCGCCCACGTTAAGAACCACTGGACTAGAGGATTCCATGAGACAGATGGTGGAGTACAGAGAATAGAAGAGGAAGTTCAGTTGTGTGAGAGGAACGTGGTTCTTTTAGGTGATATTAAACACTGAGTTCACAATGGTTAAACCAAGTCTGATTATATTTACATATAAACTTAAAATTGGATTAAAATATAAAAATGTGCCAATTAATATTCCAGTTTGCTGATTGTGTAGTTAAGATAAAAATACCAGTATCTTGTTTTCCGTGAGCATCTATAATATTTTGGGAGCATTGGATTGTTCCTACAGTTTTCAGCCTTTGTAAACATTCATATTCACATTTTTTATTCAGATTCACATTTGTATGTTGTTAGAACATGCATAGAATATAGGTTGTTTCTGAATTGCAGTTTTAATTTTCAAGGTGCTTTAAAATTAGTGTCTAGAAGATAAATTTTCTTCTGTGCCTTTTTGCAGAACAATATAAATAAGACCTGATTGTTCTTGGGAAATATTTTCTGAAGTAGGCTTAGAGTGCAAAGGATTCATGTCAATATTCAGAATTCATATTTTCCCTTGAACAGATGATTGTGATAAAAATGGTACATGGTGTGTTTCCATTGCCTGTTGAAAGACTTGCATGCCGTTAAAATAAGCATTTTGATGGTGGTTGAATTAAGAGGGTTTTTTTTGTCAGTCTCTTCTCATCATGGATGATTAGACTAAAATGTCTGCTTGTCTTGACTTGAGATCACCACAGCTTCAGATAACATGCTTTTGTGATTGAAGGTCGAAATATTTTGAATTCTAATAGGCTGCCAGATGAATTGCTTGAAATAGACTGTAAAATTTCAAGGCTTCCTTTTCCATCTGCTGTGAAAAGAACCATTGGGAATGGTTGAGCTTGATGATCATAGAATTACTGGATGGTGATTCTAAAACCCTCAAAGGGAAGTTGCTATGGCGATCTAGTTCCAAACTGTGAAATGATTCACCTTTGAAAGGCTTCAGGGTCTGAGAAGCTGAACACATCATTGTTCAGGTGGTCATTGGTTAGGAAATTGCTGGTGCCTGTGTAATCAGCACTCCTGTGGTAGTTAACGATCTAAAAAGGTTTGTTCTGAATGATGTGGGACAACAGCAATATGCATGAGAAGGCTTCTCAGTCCTGGTTTGTTAGTCTGGTGCTTGTAAAAATACAACTAAATAGGAAAGATAAGAATTGCTTCACCAGGATGCCTTTTTAAACACTAAAAATTTGTTCTACAATAGATGACACATTATAAAGTTGATGGAGGGAAAAACAGCATAGCAGCTTCTGTTTACTTGCTTTTATAAAAGCATAGCATTTGGATTTTTTTTAAAGAATGAAGGGAATATGTGTGTTATGTGCATGCATGCGTGGCATATTCATAATTATAACAGTAAAAAAAAAATACCGATACTGTGAGTTCTATTTAACTATACTTTGAGATGTACAGAAACATTTCAGATGGCTCCCTGCTTGCATATAAATCCGAAAAGTTCCTTATCTTGCAGTCGAAACATTTTAAAACTGCCTTTAACTGTAGTTGGAATTTAACTTGGTTGGAATGATTTGGAAATATATGTTGGCAATGCAGGATAAGCTTCACTCCGGCCCTTGCTTTTGACTGACCAATGATGTTTACTGGTACAATTTATCTGTTGTGAAAAATTGGTAAATAAAAGTTCCTTTTAAATGGCAGTAACAATCAAGGTGATTGGTTAAGGAAATCCCAAATTTTGGATTGTGAATGTTTTAACTGTTCAAGGATGTCATTTAAGGAAGGAGTAGAAGTTCACGGGGAAAGGAGTTAAAAAGTTCAGTTTTCTAATATTTTACAGCTTGCTTTGCCAGTTTTCAGGGCCTTTGTTGAGAGAAGAGTATCTGAAGGATTTTTGTCACCTTTTTGGGACATTTTGAACTTAATTTGTTCTAATAAGTGAAGCTGTGTGTTTAGAATGGTTGAATGAGAGCCCCTAGGAAAGTGATGACCAGCCTGGTGCAACCGTGCAGTTGGTTAACATATGGTGTAAATAGCATTAAAGTCCAGTCATTTAATTTATTTTATGCATATACCTTATCTTTAAAATAAATGCACAGGGGTAGAAAATGGGCAGGCAGTAATTTGCAGAGGGTGATTTTGAAATTGACTGAACAAATATGAAGTTAACTACATGAAGTATTAAAAGAAGGGGAGTTCATCACACCTCATGCATTGGTGCTGGGATTTCCCAACGTTTGCTTGTCAGCACTCTCCTATCAACTGTTAGGTGGGCTGCGCCCGCCTTTTATGCATTGTTGTTCTTCTGTTGGCATCTGAACAATTTAGATATGGTTTCTTTGCTGTCTTGTTCCTTTGTATGTTCCAGACCAAATGACAGAGGTAAAAACAGAAAGATAACTCAAAAGTTGGAAATGTCTCCTCCTTTTTAAAATTATTATTCTGTCTCTCTGTGTTTCTCTTATTGTGTCATTAGCCATATTTCCTTCTGTGATTTGTTTTCTCCCAATAAAACCAAAGAAGTCATCAAGAAGGCGTCTTGGCTTCTTCCCTGGTGTGTCAGAACTAATTAGACTGTTAGTTGTAAGTGGCTTGTGATCCTATTCTTCATTCCCTGTCATCCCATTGAGGCTGGAACTCATCCTTGGGATATATGGATCCTATCCTCTCTTTTGTACAAGCATTGGCAATTTGGGTTTGTGCACAATAGCTGGTTCCCCACATCTTTTTAAGGAGGCATTCGCCATCCCTACTTCAGTTGGATAACAATTAGGTTAGATTCTACAGATGGTTAAACTCCTCCCATTCATCGGTGATACAGTTCTGACTTGCAGAATTACTCTTGCAATTCTTGCAGACCATATACACATTCATTGATTCATTTTTGCATCCTCTTTGTCTGGTGGCAAGCCAATACTCTGGGTGGCTTACAACAAGTGAACATATAAATCACCCATGTAACTAATCACCAAAAAAAATAAAAAAATCAAAAAAATCACTCAATTCATGGTCATGGTGGATTTAATCTAAATCAAATTTATTTAAGCCATAATTTAAATCGTGACCTAAATAGAAAAAAATCTTTTTAAAAATTTAATTTTTAAAATGTAAATTGTGATTTTATAAAATCATTGATTTTTATCCACTCTGTTCATAATACATGGTTGTAGCAAAAGGATCTTGAATGATTCTTGCTAGATTATGCTACATGAGATAATTTTGTTTCCTTCTGCTGTCAATGATAAGTAAGCGTAAAGAGGAATAAATTGTGCAGTCCTATACATGTCACTCAGAAATAAGTTCTACTCTGTTTACAATGAAGTAAGTGTAGGATTATATTAAGTAGCTGCTTGATCGTTCGTTTGCTTATTTGTTGATAGCTGAATCTGCTGGAACAAATACGAAAATGTATGAAAATGTGTACATAAGAACTATTTATGTCGAAGTGTTGTTGCATAGGTTATAATTTTTTTCCATGACCAGCTCTTTAAAATCAGTAAGAAATTAAGAATAAAGGCATGTTTAGTAGAACAAAGTCTTCAGCTAAACAGGACTTGTAAATCAAACAAAATAATTATTTCCGAAGTCACCGAGTACTTCCATTTAAACTATATTTATACATAATATTGAAAAAAAATCTAGTTAACTTTAAAATATGTAAGTTCTTGCCATTTAGGGTTCTGTGAAGCTGATCATCAAGAGGGTTGCAAATCATTGGCTGTTTCTATTTTCAGAATTCCACATCCCTGAGTAATTTGCTTTAATTTCACCCAATCTAACCTATACTTCACACCATCACCATTCAGCTCTAATAGCTATGTTCTGTGCATAAGAAAAGCATATAAATGTCCACAATTACACTGGAAATGATTACAACTAGTTAGGGTTTTATGAAGCACTGTAGAACCAAGTTACAAAGTATTCGAAAAATTATTTCTTTTAGAAGTGCCTGTCATAGATTCTCCCCCTTCTGAAAATCTATCTTTTCTCTCTCTCACTCACTCACTCTTTTTTTTAAAGCTTTAAGATCTTGGCAGGTGTGCTTATGGCTGGGGAGGAGGGGAAGCCTTTCTTGAAAAGAATTAACTTCTCTGTGCAAATTGCACAATTTAGCATTTTGCTTTTTCACACATTTTTGCATGTCCTCCTCCTTCCATAGAATTGAAGCTAATCCTATACAGTACTGCACTATTTTCTGTTAACGGTGTTTGTTCTTTTAAATCTCTGCGCAGTATCATTTGTTGGGTCCGTACTTTGATAGAGCACTTCCAGAAACAATCTAGAATGTTAAACCGAGAGCTGGGACCTATCCTGTCTCTCTTTAGAAAGTACTGATTTGGAGCGAGTTGTGTCTTTTCAAAATGTTTCAGGTAACTACGTTCACAGTGCTAGGAGTTGGGTGGAGTCGCTAATCCTAGAACAGGGGTCTCAAACTCAATTTACCTGGGGGCCGCTAGAGGCAGAGTCTGGGTGAGGCTGGGCCGCATCAGATTTTCCGCCAAGCGGAGCAAGAGCCTGAGGAAGCCACCCAGGAGTTTCCTTAGCTGACAGACAGGTGGGCTGGCTGGCAGGCTGCAGTTCTGGATGGAGGGGGCAAGAGGTGCTGTCTTGGGAGAGAGCCGGCGAGCGAGGCGAGGCTTTTTTTTTTTTTTTACTCTTGACAGCAGAGGACATATGGGGGCTTCGAGGGGCAGGCAAGGCGGGGGTCGCAAACTATCATCTGGGGGGCCGCAAATGGCCCCCAGGCTGCATGTTTGAGACCCCTGTCCTAGAATGTCCTTCATTAGGTTTAGATGAGCTAGGCTTTAGTTTCTTGTGTAGAGGAGTCACAGTAAGAATTGACAGAAGTGCCAGGAACAGTGTGTTCAATGTGTTCCCCACCAGTCCGACTGGCTGTGTGTTGCAGGTGTAAGTGTAAATCTGGCACAAGTGCTTTATGTGGTTTATTTGCTGTTCCTCTTGTTTCTTCCCATGGAAGAATCCAAGGAAACTAACTTAATGGCTCTGCTTACTCTTGCAGTAATCAAGCTTTCAGAAGTCAAATTCAGAGACACTTGCTTCCAGTTGGTATGTTTCGGCTTGCAGCCTGAGCATGTCCTTTCTCTCTCCTATGCTGGCTTCTTAACTGGCAGCAATTCACTGCTGAGATTTATGGCAATATATTTACACCACTGGGTCCACAGGAATCTCATCAGAGCTTGAGAGAGTCTCATTTGGGATGCTGTTTCTCCTGAGAGCATCTTTTCATTTTTCTTTGCCATATCTTCATTGTGTTTGCATCACTGTTGTTTTTTTCACAGGGTTGTTGGGATGACTAGATTTTGGCAGCCATAGATGTAGGCTAGGACAAGCACTTGAAATTTAACTATTAGCTGGAATTGTTTTATAAAAATTATCATTAGTTTTTTTAATTATCATTTTTGGTTATTTTAATGCCATATCATTTTTGGGTAATTGACTAAATCCAGTTTTAAGCCCAAATAGAATTCATTAGTTAGAATCAGTAGGATGCAGAGTGGCCGCAATGACCAGATAGGCAGGGCATTAATTAAATAAATAAATAAATAAATAAATAAATAAATAAATAAATAAATAAATAAATAAATAAATAAATAAATAAATAAATAAATAAATAAATAAATAAATAATGCTTGTGTTGACTAAAGAGTACCTTTCATTTCAATGGGTCTACTCTAATTTAAACTAAAATTGAATTTATCCTGAAGTAGCAAAAGCTTAATCACATATCTTTAATTAACCAGATTTTAGACTGTAGAATAATTTTGGATCTTACTTCTCAATATAGAAAGCTGTTGACCATAATCCTGTTGGGGATTTATGGTGGTGTAAGAGTAATTGTGTAATTAGTAGCAGCAAATTGCTACTAACTCCCAGCCATGTATATGACCTGGAATGCAATCAGCAACTCATTAATCAGTAGAAATTTGCTACCATAATAATGTCTTCTGTAGTTTTGTTAGTTGCGTTTTCTATGTTTAGTGTATTTTGCAATTCCTCTCTCTGCTGTTGGTTGAACAAGCAAAATTAAATAATTTAAAATACATAAACTCTCTCTTAAACACAAACATGTGTTTGTTATGTATTTTAAAGCCTCACAAGAAAACTTCAGGAATATTGTAAAGCATGTAAAAGGATAAATACGCTAAAGAATATGTAGAAAAAAGGTAAACATGTTTGAAAAGATACATGAAGGCCAAAATCATATTAATGTTGCACACTGGCATAAGACAAGCATTATAAATTGCAGTGATGAATTGCTGCTGATTAAGAAGTTGGTATACATCGCTTGTTGCATGATAAGCCTTGTGACTGACGTGCATCAAGGAACATCAGCATTTGTTTCTTAACTAGCAGCAATGCACTGCTGTGATCTATGCCATCTGATATACCCTGATTTATGATACATTGTTTCCCTGAAAATAAGACAGGGTCTTATATTAATTTTTGTTCCAAAAATGCACTAGGGCTTATTTTCAGGGAATGCTCTATTTTTTAATGTACAACCATCTACATTAATCCAAATAAAGTTATGTCCTCTTCTTCTGGTTGCTGCACAATGGTGGAGGGAGGGGTTTCACTTAACTAGGGCTTATTTTTTGAGTAGGACTTATATTACGAGCATCCTGAAAAATCATACTAGGGCTTATTTTCAGGTTAGGGCTTATTTTAAGCGAAACAGGGTACAGTAGTTGCTGAAGTCTCTTGTTTGGCATAGTCCAGTGAACAATCAACAAGACAAGATGAAGAGAGAAAGCTTTTCAAATGGGTGCTCTCCAAAAAGGAGCCTTCCAGCCACATCCGAGGTATCATCATTTCCCAGATTGGTGGGCAATTTTCCTGCACAATGTCACATTTTATCTTGAGACAATCTAACCCAGCCATTCTCAACAGGGTGCTTATTGGCCCCCCCCCCCCCGGACCCCCCAGCACATTTCAAGGGGGCCACAGACTGAAAAAAAATTCTATTCTGTTTTTCTGTTCATCTCTTTATCTTGTATCCTTGTTTGACCGGGGGTGTGGTGGTGGTGGTGGTGGTTCTGAAACCTGAGAAGACCTCTTACAACAGCTGTAACCAAAAAAAGGTTGAGATTGTCCGAATCGTCGTTGTGGGTTTTTCGGGCTCTTTGGCTGTGTTCTTCAGGTTGTTCTTTCTAAAGTTGCCAGTCTCTGTGGCCGGCATCTTCAGAGGCCGGCCGCCCTCCACCATTGTCCGAATCCTTGCCTCTATGTGTTCTTCTATGTTTCTTTAAAGCTTGAACATCTGGATATGTTACCCAGTTGTCGCATTTCCTTCCCAGTATCTCTTCTTTAAACTTCTAAGGAGCTGCACCATCTGTTATTGCTCAGAGATCTAATGGAAGTTACTTACTTTATGTTTGTAGTGTTATTGTACCTTGAGAACAATTGAATCATTAAGAAAGATCTCAAGTCTCAAATCAGAGCTTGGGAAATCTACTCTTTTGGATGACAGCTCCTCAAAGCTCTTTAGTTTTGGCTTGGCCTGGGGGCAAAATCCAATTGTAAATCCTAACTGGAGTAGACCAGTTGAATCAACATTACTTACCTTAGTATTGGTCTTGCAAGTCCTGTTTGTTCAATGGTCTGTTCCAGTTGGAATGAACAAATGTATTTAGACCTGGGAGTTGTCAATCAAAAAAGTAATTTTTAAAACTCTGCTCTTAGTAGAACGATTGCCTGCAAGAGAGCAGCAAATGAGGCATCATTCTGACCCAAACTCTTGTAGTTTCTTGGCTTTTACAGATCTTCAGATTGGAGCCTGAACTCTGAATATGAGGCCATTTGGCATCTGAGCCAAATATATATATTGATTTTAAAAAAAAAAAAATCATTGATTTTTATCCAACCTGAAAATGAATTAAACCCATTTAGCTATTTATATCTATAGTTTAAATGATGATGGTGGAATATTGTTATGGAAAATATAAGAACTATGTATATCACAAATAAATTGATTTATGCTTAGTACCTGAATTAGGCATGTTCCGTTTAGGATATGTCTCAAAAATAGAGGGAACAGTTTATTGCTTATGGAAATATGGAAAGATGTAAGTTGCTAAGTATTGAAAGACAAGGGCATGTTTGTAAACATGTGGAAGTGCAGCTCTGTTGAATTCTAAATTCTAGATTTGAATTCTAAAGATGAATTGTTCAGGGTTTGCTTAGAGAGAGAAGTATCAAAAGCGAATTGCTACAGATATTCCAGGGTGGGTTTTTTGTTGTTGTCATTCTTGCCTACAGTGGAGAAAGCACAGGCAAATTCATGTTTAAGTCAAACTAGTTTTCCTGTGCTGTATCATAAAACTTTCAGTCCAATCAGCAACTGCATTTAAATACTGCAAATTGTAGCAGCAAAACAATAATTCTGCTGATTAGCCCCTTTCCATTTCTTGTAAGTGAACTGTTTATGCTGTTGAGTACCTTTTGAAAAAAGAAAAAGCCAAAACAGCCTTGATTAGTCAAGGAGTAATTGGATGACTTGATTTTAGCAAGAGAATGAATTGGTTGATGATAGCCTGTAACTAAGTGTAGTGGTTCTGTTCAGAGGAATACATAACATAGAGTCATCAGATCTTGACAGGTATAACACAAGCACAGACAAAATCTCTCGATGTTTTGAAATAATTGTCATATGGACGGTGTAAGAAATGGCAGAAGAGCTTGTATGTTATTATTCTATGTAGAATAATATCAAGGCAACTTATCATTTAACATGTGCATGTAAAATAAAGAGGAAATCTGCTGTGTTAAAATATGGTAAGGAATTTGGGAGAATACCTAAATACCTGAGAAGGCGATGTCTTTTTAATGTAGTGTGGCAAGATCAGATTTGGGGGATGGGAATGATCCTTGGGGCTGGTGAAGGCTTTTGAAACGAGAGTTGTTGAGAAACCGAGGAAGAATGAACATGGTGTAAGTTAAATATTGCTGCTGAATACATGGAGTTATTTTGAAGTTTTCTTCCATGGATAATTCATGTATTGGGGGGTAGAGAGAATTATAGCCAGTGAGTAGGTTGCTAAAAGCCAAAGACGCAAAGTGACAAAGACAGAACTTTCTGTATCTTACATATTTCATAACATGGCCATTTTACTCAGGCTCCATGCTCAGTTGATATCTTCACTACCCCTCGTTAGTTACTTTTACATCCCAAGCATAAAATAGCTGGACATTCCTTCTGAGCCTTGAAGCCATTGAAATTAAAGACGAGAAGTCTCTGTCTGCAATAGAGGATGAAACCTAGACTTTTGGTTCTTATGTCTCTAAGAAATTGCCAAAGGAAACTAAGGCTGCAATTTCAGATTGCAAAGTGATAACCAGTCAAGGATTCAACTAATGTACATCCCTAGACTAAAATACAGTGGTGCCCCGCATAGCGAGGTTAATCCGTTCCGGATTAACCCTCGCTATGCGGAATTGTCGCTAAACGGGTAGGGAAAACGTATTGAAACGCATTAAACTTAGTTTAATGCGTTCCAATACCTTGCTTACTTACCCGTTCAGCGAGGATTCCCCTTGCCGGCAGCCATTTTCGTGCCCTCGCTAAGTGAGGGCAGGGCGTGAAAACGGCTGCCGGCAGCCATTTCCGGGCTTCCGGCGGCCATTTTGGAGCCGCCAAACAGTTGTTCGGCGGCTCCAAAATGGCCGCCGCAATACCCGATCTTCGCAATGCGGGTTTTCCCCATTGCGAAGATCGGGTATGTTTCCGTATAGCGATCCCGAAAAAGGGATCACTATACGGAAACATCGCTATACGGTGCACTCGCTAAGCGAGACACCACTGTACGTATTTAAAATGGGATGAGATCATTTCACCTCTCTCTTTTATGTAGTTGGATCAGAATCATCTTAGACAAATGGGCTCGGAAATTGTGATTAACAAAATAGTCATCTCCTCACGTCCCCATGGAAGTTCCAGGTTTCCTGCCTTGAGAAACCTCAGGATGGGAGACCGAGTGGATAAAAATCAATGCTTTTGAAAAAATCAAATTGTACAGTTTAAATCATGTTTACATTTTTAAAAGCCAGTTTTTAATTCAAATCATTAAAAAAGACTGACTTTAAATCAATTAAAAAAGCATTGATTTTTATCCACCCTGTCTACCACCTTGAAGTTTTGATTTAAATCAAATCCAGTCTAACAGTAGAACTATTATTACTTCTAAGATTTTCTGTGGCTTTTGCCATTTGGGGAACCTGTACAGCTTGGTCTCCTGAACATTCACTTCCAAATAGGGATGCTTCTACATAATCCTTCAATACTTAAACAGAATGACAGTGTGCTGGCAGAGGTAGCTGATTTCAGCATTAGGTTTGTTTTATAGAGCTGGATATCACAGCAGCCATCAATATTATGAGGGAGATTTCCATACCTTTGTAGTTCCTCCAATCATAATCTTGTGGGTAACCTCATGGCCAGGTGAAAAGGTGTAGAGATTAAATGTCAGATAATCTCCTTTCTTGGTACTCAGCACCAGGCTGAGAACTAGTTTTGTTGACCACTGGATGGACTAGGGAAGAGAATAGAGGAGATACTTTCCTTACAAACAGTAGATGACAACTTTATTGTCAATTTATTGTCTTCAAATGTAAGCTGATGCACAAATGAACGGCTGGATTTTTAGATCATACAGTGTGTCCTTGAAAAATGCTTTTTAAAAAGCCTTTCTTAAGGTCGTTGCCCTCTGGCCCAGGCCTTATTCTTCACAGCATCTGTTCCCATCTCTGACTTGAAAAATTCAGAGTTTTTCATATTTTTTCAAAACTGTAACACTTTGTATACTTGACCTCATCTATCAGCGATCCCCTGCCATTAGATGCTGAGCATGGAATAAAGCCCTGGAAGACAAACGAAGATAGGATGAAGTGGCTACATCTTAGATTTTGCTGAAGACATGATGAACAAAGGAAAGTGTCTTGATATTAAGGTACATGGATGCACATCCACAAACATGTTCTTTAAGGATGTTCATCGAAGAGGAAAAGCGAGGCATTCATTTGGGAAAGAGACAACACAGGCTTTCTCTCCAAACCACTTGTAGAAATCTGATTTCTTTGCACTTTTGTAATAAGAAAATATAAGCTCACGTAAGGCCAGGACCAAATATTGGTCCTAGATTTCTGGTGGGAAGATCGGGCAGAATCATTCTAATATTCTGATTGATGTTCCATTGAACCCTTCTAGCAGTTAGTATACTCCTATGCCAGCAGGTATAGAAGATTATGTATAGAAGACAAACAGATGCTGCATCAGATCCAGCAATTGTGGATCTGTTTTAAAAGCTAGGACAATACAGTGGTGCCTCACAAGACAATTGCCTTGCGGGATGATTAATGCGCAAGACGATTAGTTTTTGCGATCACTGTTGTACTTTGCAAGACGATGGTTTCCTGTGGACAATTCTCGCAAGACGACAATTTTTTCCCATTGGAACGTATTAAATAGATTTCAATGCATTCCAGTGGGGAACCGTGTTCCACAAGACGATGTTTTCTACAGACAATTTTCGCAAGACAGCGATTTTTCCATTGGAACACACTAAATAGATTTCAATGCATTCCAATGGGGAACTGCATTCTGCAAGACGATGTTTTTGCAAGAAAGCGATTTTCATGGAATGAATTAACATCGTCTTGCGGGACACCACTGTAGTTTTCTATTTCTCAAGAAGAACTGGGGAATGCATAAGGATGGTGAAAGATTGAAATAATCCTTCCAATTGATTTGTTAGACTTTTGAATTGTGGCATTTTAGATTTAAAAATAGATTCTCTTGGTGCTTCGTTGGATTTGGACAGGGATCTCTAAACCACTGGGTGAGGTTGTCTGGAGTTTTGGGATTTGATGTCACCAGTATGTGGATGACATCCAACTCTATCTCTCCTGAGGAAGTTGTTTTGGCTCTAGATCAGTTCTTGGCATCAGAAATGGATGAGGAGGAATGAACTGAAACCCGGACAAGGCCGAGGTGCTCCAGGTCAGTTGAAAGGTAGATCAAAGAACAGGGATGCAACCCACCCTGGCCAGGCTGGCCCTATCTTTGCTGTCCCTCTGCAAGAAAGTGAAGACCTTTAGTCAAGCTTTCCCTCAATACCTGCCTGCCTGAGCATGATCTTTTTTCAGATGGATTGTCTTGCATCTCTGCTCTGATGTGCTTTTAGTATTGCTTGTGTCTCCCTTTTCTAAGAGGGGCATTTTGTTTGTTCCTTTTTAATATTTCTATACTTAGTGTTTTTAGCTCTAAATATTGCATTTTAATGATGTATACTACCTTCGTATGCTCATTGTTTTGCTCTTAAATACTGTCTTGAAATGATGTTGCCTTGGGTCCTTTTCTAAGGAGAAAGGTGGGGTAAAAATATTTTAAATAAATAAATAAATAAATAAATAAATAAATAAATAAATAAATAAATAAATAAATAAATAAATAAATAAATAAATAAATAAATAAATAAATAAATAAATAAATAAATAAATAAATAAATAAATAAATAAATAAATAAATATGCACTTTTGAGAAAGCATTGATGGCACAATTGAAAATTACTTGTCTTTGCAAAGGTTCCAGCTCCCAGGGGGCTACCATGATTCACAGAATGGCAAACTAATGGGACAAATAGCTTATCCTAAAATCTGAATGCATAACAGTGATTGGGTCTCTCCCCCTCCACCCCCCGGCAGATCTCTGAGCTCACAAATGGATATTGCCCATTCAGGGTTACACCCTTGATCTTGTTCTCTCAGAATTTCCCTCCCCTCAGCTCCCTATCTGTCTCACACACATTTTTGCTTACTATCACTGCAAAATATGTTCCCTGTCTATAGTTGTGAGAGAACGCCACATGATTAAACAGGTGTTGATATGGTGTTTGTTCAGGAAAGAGAGCACAGATGTGTGTGTTTAACTGAGAGAAGCTGATTCTGAGGATAAATAATCTTGTGTGTGTGTGTGTATGTATTCTGTTCCGTCAAGTTGGAACCAGTGTACTGTATATGGGCTCTAATAGGACTTTCAAGGTAAGTGAGATATTTAAGGAGTGGTTCTACCAGTCCCTAGTGAGTTTCCATGGCAAAGTGAGGATACAGGCTCTCTTCTCCAGAGTCCTAGTCCATCACTTTATCCACTGCACTACACTGGGAATCTAAACATAAAAATGTAAAGATCTAATCTGATAGTAATTACTAAATAGGGAGGAAATGGATTGGCTTGCACTTATAATTACGGGTGGTTGCTATAAACCAGAAAATTATTTGCTGCTTTTTGCAGGTATGTAAGAAGTGAGGGGAGACTACAGAACGCTGTGTCCACGTTTGAAAATTGTGTTGCTTTTCCATATGTGTTTGCCTTGTGAGATATTGGTGCCACGTGCAACACCTGCATTCTCTGAAGCAGTTTCATCAAAATCACATTGCACAATGTTGAACTGTAATGTCCGGGACTGTTTATAGTACAGCCCACGCATTTGTGATAAATTGGCAAATGTCTATCTACACAGGGATGAAGACGGTCTGTTTACTTCCCTCCTGATGTCAAAACTAGAGATGGAGGTATTTATATATTAATATGAATATCCCCGCGCAGCTGGACTTCTGTCCACTCACGCATCCATCGGCAGACGACAACCCCTCTCAACCTTCCAATCGTGCTCGGAGTGCTGCTCTCTTTCCAATCAACTGGCCACTCCAGGCAGGGGAAGGGAGGACGAGTCTTCCTGCATGTCTGCTGACTGGCTAGCTGAGCGGGAAGAGAATGGCACTCCGATGCAGTTGGAAGGATGCGTGGGGCTGCTGGTGGATGAGATCGGACCCTCGTTAAGTCCAGCTGCGTAGGGATATTTGTATTCATATATGATCTCTAGTAAAAACCCATTGTAATAGAAGCAGAGGATAAGATAATACCATGCTTATTTCCCATACCTCCAGTCATGAGGGAGCCTGTTTCACCATCAAAAAAGCTGGCAGTAGTCACCTAAAGCTTATGTCTACTGTCTTTCAGTGATGGTGTTAGCCACCAGAAACACTAGAGTAAGTCATTGGTTTATTCTGGAGGTTTTCAGTGCTAAAGTGTGTCTTCCATAAAAGCAAACGAGGTGCTTGAAATCTGCCCCTTCTTCCCTCGTGTAGACTTATGATTGTTTTTTGTGTTATCTTCTAACTGGCATTGTCTTAGGGATGAATAATGGTACACATTAGGTACCTGTAAAAATCTGGGAGTCTTTTCTGTGTGGATCGGAAGCATTTGAGATTCTTGGAACTGACTTTTTGGAAGGCATACAGTATGTAAAGTCCACTATTTCCTAGAACTAGCCTGTGAATAAATACACTTGGAAATACACCCCACAAATTTCAGTTGAATTCCCTTCTGTCGCAAGTGCCCAGAGGCCTTCCACCTCAACTGAGCATATAGAGAAATTTTTGTAAGTTACCAGGAAATACGGCTCTTCAAGGAATCACTGCCTGTTCCTTTTGGACCTTGCTTGATCTGTGAGAACAGCTGTCCCCACTGCAAGATACTTGTAGACTAGCTATTGGGTTACCTGCGTGCGCCTCTATAAAAAATTGTAAAATAGACATCTCTTTGGCTGAAGCAGCATTGTAGTTAGTAGTGTGCCATAGCAGATGTTTTGTGGATTCTTCTCTGTGATCTTTTTTACTCACAACATGAGTCTTATGATGCCTGCAATGTTTGAAAACTGTTAGCGCTGAGTATTCTAGTTTGAGCAAGAGCTCCGCCCATGAAGTTGTGTGCATGACTATGTGGAACTTCCGCCTTCTCTGTTCCTTTTCATCTGCTGCAGCCTTTGCAGCGTGCTGGACTTTCTTAGCTTTTAGCTGAATTTCTTATTTTGTTCTCTCTCTTTTTTTCCCTACTATCGCTTCCATGGTTTGACTTGGACATTGTGAGTTCAGTTTTTTTCCCCATCCTCTTAGAGATTCGGGGATTCTAAGGCTTTCTTTAAGAAGTGTGTTCAGTGCTGCAGCAAGATCCCCCAGACAGACACTTGTAACAGAACTTTTTTTTGTTTGGTAGAGGATCATATTGTAGAAGAGTGTTGCCCTTGTCAGTATCTCTCCAAGCTGTCCCTTCAGAACAAGAATATCAGACTTTGTGCATTGAGCTGAGAAACTGGCTCTGGGGGACTCTGAAGAAGTATAATATGCCTGACCACCTTCTGTACTTTTAGTCTGTTCCCACCAACGGAGCACCCTCAGCCTTTGTCCAACTTAGTGTTGCTGCCATTCTTGCCATCGGTCATACTCTCAAAGCCATCAGTGTTGACAGAGAATATTGCCTTTTTGATATTGCCACAATATCTTCAACTTTGGAGGTGTCTGTGTCCAACTCCAACCTTGAGTTGCATAAAACTTTCCATAAGAGGCAGGATTCACATTCCCTTGTTCCTAAAAGGAAGAGTCATAAGTGTGGTTAAAATAAAAATAAAAATCAAAGTCCAACTTGGCTATCCCTTAGGATTTTTGCCAATGCCAAGAATCTCTCAAAAGCTATCTTTGTGGGCTACTCTTCCAATTTTGTGCCTGGAGATCTTAGCCACTTCTGCTGTTTTCTCAACTTTCCCATGCCCTTGTTCTTGTATTGAAACAAGCCCAGCAGGGAACAGTCACATCCAACAGTTTCTTGTCTCTTATTTGGAAGGTGGACTTCTGAAGGCATCTAATGCCTTCAGAGGCCATTCCTGCTTCTTTTTAGAGACAGAGGCTATATCTTCAATCCAAAATTAAACAGCACTGATCTTCCAGTTGCAATAGACAGTGGCCCATGTCTCAGTAGCAATCCGCTGCTCTCACCAGTGATCGTCATATTGTCATGTTTGTTGAGATCAATGTCTTGGTACCTCTCTAGAGAGAAGTCTCATCACTATACATGATTATCCCGCCTAATTATCTAGTTCTGCCACTCATCCCTGCTCCTGCTCCTGTTCCCTGATCTGCCGCCACTCTCAGCCTAAGCCTCAGTTGACATCAAGACATCACTGGCACCAAGTGGGCTCCCTAGCTTCAAACTACACAAGAATATAATCACATTACAGATATTGAAACCTATTGCACTAGGTCTGGGATGGCTCATATTGATAACAGCAGACCCATTGAGACACATAACAGGTACAGCCATGTCTGCCTTATCTCCAGTCACTGGTATCTTCTTGGCTCCCATGTCTTTAAGCTCAAAGATGACTACTGGCTCCTGATACCTTATCTGGAATGTCCTATCTGTCTGCTCAGCCATGTCTGTTTAATCAACATTGATTTTTCTTATCTATAGTTTCTTGGCCACCTGCACGCTCACTGACCCTGCACTTCCTCTGATGATGCCAGCCCTGACAGTCATCCTGGAAACATTGGCTGCATTGAGACAGCCATTTACAGTATGCTGCCCTCTCTGTATCACAGGCACCACTCCAGCCCAAATAATTCCCACTCTGCCACTACATCTTTCAAGATGCACATTGAGAGCACATCCTCCCTTCATGATTCTGATGACTCTGAATCAGCTGTCCATTCTAGTACTAGTGTTGGCTGCAACTCTTCTCACTCAACCACCTGGGAGTCTAGCTTTTCCTTGGATGTGCTGGTGGGAGATCAGAAACTCCTCTTCCCACCCATGACATCCGAGTTTGTGCAGATCAGCTTATGCCAATGACAATCCTGGTGTAGCTCATCACATGTCACTGACACCTCCAGAAAAACAGAAAACCTGCATCACATTTTATAATGTGATTCCATTATTCCCCTTGCATGTCAATCATTGTTGAAGTTGTACTGGGGAAGGCATGAGACGAAGACCTGTATGACACCTGTTGACAAAGAAAGGTGGAAGTTGGGTTCCAGTTGCCCAAATTGTAGTTTGTTGCAGTCCTCTTCTTTAGAACAGTTTACTCTTGAACTTGCATATCACCAGTTCCTCTAGGAATGTGTCACTCGCATATTAGATAAGTTACCAAAGATGTCCACCAATCAGCTTATGCTTTCCATGCCAAGATACACCGTCTGGATGTCTGACAAAGCATGGCAGCCTGTCACTTAGCAGACTGTGATGTTAAAACACCCACCACCATCATTACACTATGCAGACGTGCTTGGTCATTGAGCCTTAGTACAAAAATCAGCACTGAAAGCTCTCAGACCTCAATTCAGTACCTTTCCACCAGTGGCATATCTGTGCACTGCCAAACCGTTGTCTCTCTTATTTCCGAAAGTGCTATAGAGATGGTTTCTCAAGAAGCTCTACCAAATGTTTCTTATTCTTGATATTTCTTTATCCCAAAGAAAGACAAGGGCTTATGTCCCATTCTTGATCTGAAGGACTTGAACAGGTTCTTCACCATAAGAAAATACCATGTACTGATTTTAGCACTGTATTGTTCCCTACTCTCCCAAAGAGACCAGTCGTCCACTCTGAACTTAAAGGATATACGTATATTTGGACATCACCATCTCTCTCCCCCCCAGGTACTTCCTTCACTTCATCCTGGGATGGGCGGTACTATCTGTCTGTCTTGTCACTGAATTTTACGAAATGTATGGCAGTGGTTGCAGCAGATTCTTGTTGATTCATTCATTCATTCATTTCACTTTTATACTGCCCGTTTGGTGTGAAGCACTACTCTGGGCAGTTGACAACAGATAAATTAAGTGCAATTATAAATGAAACTATATGAAATAATAAAAAATACGAACAGCGTAATCAATAAAACAGCATAAAACAAACACACCTAGGGCAGCAGGAATAGTCTGATGATAGGGCAAAATGTGCAAGTCTCTAAAGAATGCCAGTGAAAACTTTTTAATCTTTTTTTAAGCAGCTTCTTAAAGGCAGGCAGGAAGCCAAGGCACAGCTCCACCAGGAGCCCATTCCAAAGGGTTGGTGCCATCACTGAGAAGGCACAAATACTGGTGGATGTTCTTCCGGCCTTCCTTGGCGGGACAACTTGTACGAGCATTGCCAAGGAAGATCTGCAAACATCACTAATTCTCAGTGTCTGAGTTGTACCCCTACACAGTGACTGGTTACCGGTGGATACATTTGTCAACACATGAGGCAACTTCCTTGCTCACCTCATAAACAACACAATGTCAAGTTTTGACCATTCAAGCATTACACAGTTTGGGTTTGAGTTCAAGATTATAAGAATAAATCAAATAAAAACTTGTTATGATACTGAGAAACAAAAGAATAAGATTTCGGAGAGAACAACAAGTGTACACAGTTCGAAGTCCCGTTTACTTAATGGAAGAATTATTACAGATGAGCAGTGAGAAGCTTTACATTTGAGCCTGAAAGTTATTCAAGAGTAGAAAGGCTAGTAAAGAATAGAGGATCAGAGATTGGTGGGTTTGTGTTTGTATATGTATGCAGTTATGCCGGTGTTGCAACTACGGGTAGTAATAGTTATTCCTTTCTTTGAATCCTGTGAGCTCCTACTCAATAACCTGTTTATTCTGCTGTTGAGGTTCCCATCTTCATTGGAGTCAAAAACTCGTTTGACTAGGATTGAACCCCACCTCCACCCCAGCTAGTTTCCTATGGCCAAGATCACCACTGTTGTCATTTTCCTCAGCTATCAGCCATCTATGCCACTTGCCAAATTAATTTCAAAACACCCAGAGCAGATTATGAAGTAGCATGGTACCTGCCTGTCTTTAAGGTATGGAAGGGCAGTTCTAGTGCGACATACCGCGTGGTCACATGGCTTCAGAATAGTGAATTCCCATGCCGTGTCACAGGTTGGAGAAAGAGTGACATTTCAAAAGCAAAGTGATTTGCTGTTTGGTGCAACCAACATTATCTCTGAGCTGCGTAGTTGCACAGTGTTGTGTCAGGCGCGCATACTCACAGTCAGTGTTCCCCCCCCCTTTGGTTCTGGTTGCAGCCGGAGTGGAGCCATCAGAGCCAAACATTACAGAGAGCGTTGGGTTCAACTGAATAATATTTTTGAGAAAAGTAGACTTAAAGTGCCTTTTGGTATATAAGACAAGTTCCTTGATGCTCAGGATTTGAATTAATGCTCTGCATTTTATTTTATTTTGACCACTTGTCTTTCTACCTGATGAATGGTTCTGAATGAAAACACAGAAATCCTTAGTTTTAAATTGTTTTTGGAATTTGTAACTCCAAAACAGTGAACAGGTTGGGCTTCTGCTGACCTGAAATTTTATAGTACACTTATAAAAAAAGGAGTGCAGGAGAGCTAGAAAAAAATATTTTTCTACTGAGCAATGGGCATCAGAATAAACATGTGATTCACTGTAAGAAAGTATAAAGTTTTGTTGTTGTGTTATGTGCCTTCAAGTTGCAACCAACTTACAGCAATCCTAGTAGGGTTTTCAAGGTAAGTGAGCTATTTAGGAGTTATTTTACCAGTTCCATGCTCCCAGTGAGCTTCCATGGCCAAGTGAGGATTCAAACCCAGGCCTCTATGTCCTAATCTGTCACTTTGTCCACATTGGGTATCCTATAAGGCTGTGTACATCAGGGTAAAACACGCCTGCTTCATGTGTATATTGAAGGGACCTGACCAAGAAAGGAATTTTCATGTTGTAATGAGTAATTCTATGAAAATGTCAAGTCAGTACTGTATGTGATGGCTGGCAGTGGGTCAGTAGTGGAAGCAAACTCCATGCTGTGGATAACTGGAGAAGTAATTGAGAACAGAATTCCAGATATCATCCTGCCTTTATACAGATCTACACAGTCGTCACATCAGGAGCACTGTGTAAATTTCTGGCCACCACCGCTCCCAAATGGTATTGTAGAACTTGAACAGGTTTAGAGAAAAGGGCAGTGCAAAGGATCCAGGAACCAGAACAGTTCCTCCTTTTGCAGCTTAAAAGAGAGAGAGAGAGAGAGAGAGAGAGAGAGAGATGGGAGAACATTTTAGAGGTGCTCAAGAGTTAATCATTGTCTAGTAAAAGAGAATAGAGTGATACTTTTCTCCTTCTCTAATTATACTTAGAGCCTGAGGTCATTTGGTGAAGCTGAGTGGTGAAAGATTCATGACAGAAATAGTAGGATTTGCTACCACAAAAAATGATGGCTATCTTTTTGATGAGCTTTGAAACAGGAGTAAAAGGATGATCAATGACTGTTATTCATTCTGTCTAGTTATATATGCATTTTTAATTTAGAATTATTAGTAGGCTGCCTTTCCACCTCACGAGGGGACCCAAGGCGGATTACAACTTTAAACAAGTAAAACTAAAAACTCAGTAAATGACACGTAAAAAGTAATCAAACTGTAATACTAATTAAAATATGATTAAAACATTTAAAACTTTAAAAATAAACGTACACAGCTAAGAACTAGCATTCAGGGGCTCAGTTATGGTTATTAAAAAACCTGCCTAAACAGGCACGTCTTCAGCTGTTGGCAGAGGGGTTAGGGGGGGGCAACCTAATCCCCCAAGAGAGAGCCTTTCACAACCTGGGAGCAGCCACAGAGAAGGTCTTGTCTTGTGTCCCAATCAGCTGTGCTTGTGCTGGCAATGGGACCGAGAGGAAGACTTCCTGAAGGTCTTGAGGGCTAAAAAGGCTCAAATGGGGGAGCCACCGTCTTTGAGGTAGGTTCGTGATATCTATGTGTGGTCTGTGCCTCTGAATGTGAGTTGCTGGAGAGCAAGAGTGAGGGAGTGCTGGTCTACTCCTTTCTAGTTAGCTGCTGGGGAAACAAAATCCTAGATTAGTTGGTTGGTCTTTAATCTGATGCAGAATGCCTCTTGATACTGCTTTCAAGGTAGAATTGGTTTAGTAATTCAAGGCTGAAGTTGGCAGTTTGGGCATTCTTTATTTCCCAAACGTCTTGGCCATGGCAAGAATCAAGACATGGCCATGGAACACCCATGTATCTCCCTAGAGTTATTATTCTTAACTCCCTGAAGGGGGCAGCCCGGTTTCCGATCTGTATTTCAACTGAGACAAATGTTCAGGTTTTGTTTCATATTTTAAGTGCTGCAGGTATTTTTCTAACACAATGGAGGAGTGGCAGAGGTTTGGTTATGTGAATTCCAACTAGCGTTTTAGAAAACAATGTCTTGATTATCTCTTTTAACATCTGCAAGATCCCTGATCAATGAGACTGTTGAATGGAGCTAGGCGAGGGAAGAAGCCAACAGCAGTGTGACCAGAGACCGCAAGGATGGTAGTGATGGAGCGAGTTATAACTTCAAAAGGCAGCTTGAGAGCCAGCAGCCTTCCTTTTACCATTTGGATTGAACTGTACACTAAAATGTTTGCATGAATCTTTCATTTTTGATTCGGTTATATTGATGGATAGGTTCCATCAGTATTTCCTGGTTGCTTAACACAGACTATATGGGGATCTGTTCTGTAGATTATATGTGTCAGAGTCTGCACAATGACTTTTCTCACATGAGGGGAAAAGGCTATGCATAGATTAGCCTGAAATTCATTGCTTATCTGTTTAGAAAGGCATGCTAGATTTTTTTGTTCCGTCTTCATATAACCTAGTTATTGTACAACTAACTGTAACCAGTAGCCATCCTTTGCATATTTAGAATTTATCTAAATATAGCTAGATTAAAGAAATGGATAACGAGAGTCAGATCTGAAAATCAAGATAACAAGCAGTAAACTATTAACCTTTTAGCCAGATATTAACAAAATGTTAGTATTCACTCTAAACCTATCTTTTTTAAAGCATTATTATTGGCATTTGTGGGATTTATTCTCTTGTTAAAATAAACCTAAAATTTACACCATGCATTATTCATGAATAGGTCTAAATTTTAAATTATAGTTTTCTGTTAAGAAATATGTTTAATTTTTGTTTTCGTGGTATTCTTTATTGATACCTCAAGAGTATCTCAGTTGAATTATATTGCCACATTATGTCTTCAGAGGGGCATAAAGTCAGTACACATGCTTCAGTAATATCTGGTTGTTTACCCTTATGTTTCCCGTTGGCAATTTGAAATTATGGCTTCAGCTGCACTTTAAATATGTGATAATAGCATGTGTTTCTAATAAGGGCCAGCACCATTTTGTTGAGATCGTGTGAATGGTTGTCACTCATATATGACAAATGCACCTTCATCTGCTTCTTTGATGGCTCCCTAAAAACCATACCCTCAAATCAGACCGATGAAATTAGCTGCTGTGTAAATTGTGTGTCTGAGTGGTTCATTATCTAATCACCGTCAGAACCATAGTGATAAAGTAGTTTGAAGCCGAGAAGAGGTCTGCCAGATGATTTCCCTCCCCCCCCTTTTAAAATCATGTTTCCCTCGGAAACACATTACTATAGTATAGAACTTCACCATTCTTTAACATACACTTGTGATTTTAATATTTACAGGATCTAATGAGTAGCTTAAAATGTTCCTATATTATTCTAAACCATTTTTAATGAAGTGATATACAAAGATACTTTTATCTGGTCACTTC
Organism: Pogona vitticeps; assembly: GCF_051106095.1. Classification (NCBI taxonomy): domain Eukaryota; kingdom Metazoa; phylum Chordata; class Lepidosauria; order Squamata; family Agamidae; genus Pogona; species Pogona vitticeps. Next base: position 201,302,279 of record NC_135783.1, read on the forward strand.
TAAGACAGTGAAATTATATTGTCCCTGATACTAAAAAAAGATAACTTTTGATGGATTTGTTGTTTGGAAAAGCACTTACAGTAAAATGTTCGCAGTTAAGCTATGTTAAGCTGTTATGCTTGGGTGTAATAGATTGTTTCAACTGCTTGCTATATCAATTTTGATGATATTGGATACCATGGGGAATACTGTATATGGAGGTGGGTTTTTTTATTTTTTTTATTTTTGCTAAGAATGCTGTCTAACATCTGAATTTTGCTTCCCTCAAAGGATCGTTTGATGATGATGATATCACGCATGTTGAAGGAAGCGTTGAGCCAGTTCGTGACATTGAAATCATACATGAAGAACTTAGGCTAAAAGATGAGGAAATGATCATGCCCATTATAGACAAACTAGAAAAGGTGGCTGTACGAGGAGGTGACAAGAAATTAAAACCTGAATATGTAAGTAAGAATACCTTCCCAATTTTAAAATATTGTTTCCAATGTAAGATTCATTTTAAACAAGGTTAGCATGATATTTATCAGCTGCCAGTTTTATTTTCTTGGGGAAAAAATGAGCTAATTTCACCTCAAATTTCTACACTTAAATTATTACGTAACTGCATACTGTACTGTGGTAAATTAGTTATTTCTGTTTTATATATTTAAAAAGTTATTGCTGTAGAGCAGATTAAAAAACACACACCAGAATAATGAATATAGAAAATACAGTGGGCAAAACGACAATATGCGTTGTCATGTATAACTCTGTATAACTCTGCATGTCTGTGGCCAGTGGCCTATCTCATAATTATGTGTATGAAGCTTCATTTGCAGAATCTTCTCTGTCAGTTTGAAGCTTGTTGCATGTGGTTTGTGGTTGTGTACCTTCATGTGATTACACACAGCTGCCACAGGGGTAGCTCCAGGTGGTAAATGTTGAATATGGTCACAGCTAGGAGGTAACCTGTTTTTAACAAATTACTTTTGGAATGAAAGTTCTTCTGTAACAAGTTGGATGAAGATGTTTTTTTTCTGCCTATAATGGTTGTGCCTGCAATTTACTACTTTTAAATGGAAGGAAAATGAAACTCTGTTTGTTAGGTAATATTGGTGTGTGTGGGGGAGGTGGCCTGAGCAGAAGGAGAGGAAGGGGAAGGATCAAAAATGTGGTTCACTGCCTTTCTTTATACTGTATGACCCTAAGGAGGGAGAAAAGCAGCAGTGGGAAGATTGTGGGCAAGGACATCCAAACATGCATACTCTTCCTTGGACTAGAGTATATACTGCTTCGGGCTTCTATGCTTCCTTCACTCCATGCATGCTGTCTCTTGTGAGTGGAGATAGAGTGAGAGAGAAAGAAAGGAAGGAAGGAAGGAAGGAAGGAAGAAGGTGAGGGAGAGAAAGAAAGAAAGAAAGAAAGAAAGAGAGAAAGAAAGAAAGAAAGAAAGAAAGAAAGAAAGAAAGAAAGAAAGAAAGAAAGAAAGAAAGAAAGAAAGAAAGAAGGGGTGAGAGTAGGTGCATGAGGGAGAGAACATGTAACAAGCATGGCAGAGACCAAAAGGATCTGTGGTTTTGACAGGGTTTGTAATGCATGAGCAGGCAAGGTGACTTGGTTTGTTTGAATTGGCAAAGAAGGAGTACCATATGTTAAGTCCAAATTTGGTTTGTAACGGAATTGACCATTTGAGGGAACTGACAAATATTTTCATGTATTGTCCAGTAGCTGTACCATAATGGTAATGCTAATGGGTTAATTATGAGCAGTGGAACAAGTTATTTTTACAATTGGCAATAATGATAATAATTTACTGTTGATCCAAAGTAGTAGGTAGCAAATCAGTTCCTTTTAAACCTTTGAATAGAATGCCGACTTATGTATTTTCCCCCTAACAATTAAAGCATTAGATGATAGCCAAATTCAGAGTACTGTTTGAAAATGTTGTATAAGTGCTTTTTTTTTTTCAGAGTTTGGTCCCCCTGGTTGTGTACTTTTAGTAGGAACCACAACTGTTCTAGTCTCTGCTCTTTATTTTGCAAAGGCACTTAACGTATGTTCTTTCTTGCATCGTTTTGTGGTTATTGTTAACTCTCAAGTTTGATTCTTCTGTGATTATATACTTGTGTTCCAGTTTCAAATTATACTAAAAATGCTATATAGAGAATTTTGGAATGTAGAAGTTCTTTGTCCAGCACCCCCCTACACCCCCTTGAAAGTTACTTTGAGGATTATTTGAAGTTATTAGTATGAAATTAATAGTATGGAATTGAAATTATATTGGACAGTGTCCCTGTTGCCGTACATACCTTTTGAGTGGATTCCTAACATTTAGGAATATATTTTGGGGAGGTACTCCTGAAAATTATTGTTCAGGAGGGAAAGGAAGAGCCCTCCTGAACAATAATTTTTAGCCTCAAATGTCTTTTGTTAACCTTGTACTGTACGTGTATTGCATCTGATATGACAGGCAGAAATTGCCCAATTCATGATCAGAATCCATAGTACCATCAACTGAGCCCTTGCTTGCATTATATATACTCTGATTTTTGGCAGTAATGTACGAAGCACATGTAAAAATGCCACAGTGATCCTCGGAGATGTGTAAGGGGCCAACAATTTTTTCACTGAAAAATGTGAGGACTATGAACACATTTCTGCACACCCTGGACCAGGGGTGGGCGATTAATTTCTATAGGGGGACCACATGAAAAATCTGAACTGTGTTTGGGGACTGAACCAACTTTACGTAAAAATAAAATGAAACAGTGATGTTATGATTGTTTTTATTTTAAACCTGTTAATCTTCACAAATACTAAAGAGGTTTTTTGCGGTATGTTAAAGATAAGCAACTGATCAACTTTAGACAAAAAGCTATAAATGGTTTTGATGTTCAACTTGTTCAGTGAGAAAAATCCAGTCTGTCTTGGGCTTGAACAAGTGCTTGAACACCGGACAGGAGTGACGACCGGCGGGCCGGACAGGAGCGGCTCGCGGGCCGTATGTGGCCCTCGGGCCGCACTTTGCCCAGGTCTGCCCTGGACAATAACAATGCCCTGTTGGCTGATCCTTCTGCTCCAGAAGCACCATTTTAAGATGATGGATTACTGATTGGTGACAGAAGTATTCTAAGTTGAATGCAGGGTGTTCTGAAAAACGAGAAAGAATTCACTTTTCCTCAGTCTCTTATGTCCTCTTGCAGATATGACATGTTGTCTCAACAATCGCCCTGTGCTAGATAATCCACCTTTCATGTTTTGGTCACAGCTAGTGGTCATCATGGATGTTGAGTGTTTCTCCTAATCCTTTGCCCCAAACTTACTATAAAGGATAACAATGATAGGAGGTTACCTGTGAACATGCAAATGTGTTGTTTGCGTCATGATGGAAGTTGGGTTGTTCAAAGAGCGATTGGTGGGAGGTAAGATATGAAAGGTTGAAAACCACTGTCTCAGGAGACAGGACAACCCCCTTACGAAGTTTATGTGATGGTTGTACAGTGGTGCCTCACACAACGAGTGCACCATAGAACGACGAATCCACACAATGGGGCTGTTCTAGCGATCGCAAATGCAATCGCACACCTATGGCTCAAAATCGCAGAGCGAAGGTCGGTAAGCGGTTCGCTTACCGACCTTCGCTTTGCGACCCGCTGATCAGCTGTTAGGCGGCTTCAAAATGGCCTCCGGAAGCCCCAAAATGGCCATGTGCAGCGTTTTCACGCCCTCGTTAAACGAGGGGAGGGTGCGAAAATGGCTGCCGGCCATCAGAGAAACATCGCTGTATGGTGAGTAAAGCTGCTATTGGAACGCATTAAACTAAGTTTAATGCGTTCCAATGGCGTTTTTTGATCCGTACAGCGATGTTTTCACACAGCGAGGGTTAATTCGGAACGGATTAACCTCATTGTGCGCAGCACCACTGTACTTGGGCACATGCTCTTTGAGGGATTTCTCTCTCAGTCTCTTGCAGTTATTTCTTCTCCTACGTCAAGGGCTTTTTCACCTTTAATTTTCAGCCCTGTAAGAATAGAGATAAAGAATCCAGTGTAGCATATGAGGCGACATGTTGTGGAAGCACATTTCCTATAAGCCAGGTCAGGACAGCCCATCCAGCTACCATAAATAATACTGTATAATATTTCACAGGCTTCAGGAATGTTTGATCCAAGAACGGAAGGACAAAAATATGGCACGACTGTATCCTCCTTACTTGAGAACTGAAAAGATAGAACCGTAAACAGTAAACAACGAAATGTTATTGTGCTGAAATTGATTTCTGTGAAGGTGAAAAGATATTTTAATGTAGAACTTCTTCATTAATTGTTTTTGATAAGTAGCATGACAAAAGTGATTGTGTGTCCTTCAATTGCAGTTTACACACTAGGAAAGTTAAAAACTTTGAGGTCAGTTGTTATAACCTGGATGTAATCATCACCTGAGAATTCCATTGCAAATATGTCTCGGAAAGTTACCAGCTTGCCTGGAGATTTTAAAAAAAAATGTTAGCCACAATTAGACTTAAAACACTTTTCAAAATCCAGAATGCTCTATAATTTTACACTCTTAAGAACCACAGCTGTTGAAAAAAAATTCTGATGTGAAAAAAAAAGCATTAACATTTTAAATAGCAACTGCTTCCCTCCTGGTCCCACCTCTAACAACTCCTTGTGCTTAAAATGTCAGGGTGCTTGGGGAGCGCTGGTGATTGCCTTTTATTACTTGAACTTACCACACTTCATTTGTGAAGTCTGACTGAGACAGGTTGTGCCTGTATCCGAGAATCATAAATGCCAGGAGAACTGGGTTCTGTCTTTCCTGCAGGCCGTTCCTCAAAATCTGATCGTTTGAAAGAGATTATTCCTCTAAAAACCCCATGCTAAAGGTAGTATGGTAAGTGGATGGATGTTCACAGCCTTGGATATTTATTCACTTACTTGACTGGATTTGCATGCCACCCTTATCTAAAAAAATGGGACCTAAGTTTATTAAAGCTTTACTATTTGATTAAATAAGACCATTGGCCAGAATTCAGCAGAATATTTATGTGTCTGTAAATGCAGTGGTAGAACCTAGAGCAGTGAATGACTGCTGCAGAGTAAGTCCAGTTGAATACAGTACCTGTTAGTGCACTCATTCAGTGACTTGGCACACAACTAGGAATTCAATCAAATACTTCTTAATTAGCAACTATTTGCCACTTTGAGTTGCGCTATAGTGCGTATGCCAACATAAATGTATTCAATTCTTTTTTAAAAACTCTGGTTTATGAACGGGGGATATTAGGCTTCTCTATCCACAATTCAAAACACCAGCAGGAAAAAGGGTGCCAAGCTTTATGTAGCAAAAGGCAACCTGAATGTTAATGACACCAAGTCAAGATATGATCTATAGCAGTGATTCTCAAACTTGGGTCCCCAGATGTCCTTGGATGGCAACTCCCAGAAGTCCTGGCCAGTACAGCAAGTGGTGAAGGCTTCTGGGAATTGCAGTCCAAGAACATGTGGGGACCCCAGTTTGAGAGCCACTGATCTATAGGATACCCTTTTGTAATAACTACAATTTAAAAAGAGACAGCAAGCAGATGGAAATCCCAGAAGCTGGCTCCTTGTTGAAAAAAACAGCAATTATCAGGGCTGTTTTTCAAAAAGACCATTCATTGGTGTTGTCAACATTCAGGCTGCCTTTGGCATGTGAAGTTTGGCATCCTTTCTCCTGTTGGTAATGTGGGCTTGATAATTGCACAGCAATATTGGGGCATTTCTTGGGGTTTTGAATTGTGGATAGAAAAGCACAACATCCTACATTCATAAAGCAGAGGTGTGTGTGTCTGGTTTTCTTTTTTTTAAGGAATGGAATTTCCTAGATTTTATAATGGACCTTTAAGTATACATTCAGTACACACAAATTCCAACAGCAACTCCCCTCATGTAGAATTACCCAGCGCTATAGGATCCCAGAAGATGACCATGTGATCTGTACTATAGATGCTGGGAGGGGGCAGAATAAAGAACAGCTGGGGTGTGGTTGTAAATCTCTGTCCAAAAATATTTTGAAGGGCTGATTTGGACTAATAAAACGGTGAAGGGAAGATGTGAAGGGAGTGCATCTTACGCTGTGGAGAGTGGTCATGTTACCAGATAGGCGGGATATAAATAGAATAAACAAACAAACAAACACACTTCAACCTCTCTAGTAACCTCATGTTGCCATGCCTGCTCCACAGAAGGCAGACTAGAATGCTGTGTTCCAATTTCCTTTCCTTGGGGCAGGCGACCTGGGGAAGCTGTAGAGGGCCAAAAGCTCTGCATGTTGACTGCCACGTTTTCCAAAACATGTCATCTTGCCTTTTGAAATACTATAAAAAAGGAGAGGGTTGAGCGAGTTTGCAAAGATTGCCCCTGGAAACTAAGGTCCATATCATCCACACTATGTGAAGGATGAACAGTGAAGAAAGACAGGGACAAAAATTAAGTCATTTGAAATGGGATTTGTGGGGGCGGCAGATGACAGACAATATGGACCACAAGAAAGGCAGAAAAGTGGGTGCTCAATCATGTCAAGCTTGAACTCTCACAAGAGGAAAAATGAGGTACCAAAGTTGAAGCTATGGTACCTTGTACATATAATGAGAATAGAGAACTGACCAGAAAAGATAATCTTGCAGGGGTTGGAGTGTCAGTAGAAGGAGAGGAAACTTAACATGAGATGGGATGACTCAAGAAAGGAAGCTACTGCTGTTAGTTTTCAAGACCTGAGCAAAGCTGATAATGAACAGGATATTTTGGAGATCATAAATTCACATAGTCACCACAAAACAGAAGTTACTTGATGGCACATATAGTCTTTGCAGGGTTTTTTTAATTGTTATGTATGCAGACATGCCATAGATAAGAAAAAAGTAGTAACAGCTTTATTGCATTGTTACTGGAGGTACAATATCTCCAGCCAGAAAGCAAAAGCCAGTAATTTCCCAGCTTAAACAAGTGAGCTTCTTAAAATTGGCTCTGCTTTCTTTCTTCAGTATCCATGGGCTCTTGACTGGTGTGGGCTAAATAGGGTTGCTTAAGATTGGTTGAATATGTTGTGCGGTCTTTGCATCCACATGGCATAGCAACCCTATTTTGTCTGCTGTACCATTTAGAGAAAATAAAGAAATTGAAGGCTTCATTCCTGAAGCAGAAGAATACAAGAGGAGGCAAGTTGTGTGTGTGGAGGTTTCTTTGCCTTTGGGAAGTCAACTTGCTTTGCCAGGGACTGAAAAACTGTAAAGGAAAGAAAATAAAATCCCTCAAATTACCTCCTCCTGCTTCTCAGTGGAAGCATTCAATTTTTTAAAAAGTCTCTAAAAGGTACTGCCCTAAAAAAATTAGGGCTGCCCTGACTGGCTTTTTTTTTTAAAAAAAGCATCCTCACTTTGAACCACAAGCAGAGAGGACATTTTTAATTTTCCAAATGCCCCATCTCATCAATTGGTTAAAATGTCTGTATAAACCTCTTAAGGATATGATGTGGTTCCCTAGCATTTGCATGAACTGGAAGCAAACCAAAACAGAGCAGTCCTGCCCATACCAAAACAGTAGAACCCCTGAAAGGGTCCACAAAGGTGCAGGTAGGAATGGCTAGGTTGGTTTGCTCCACGATCATCTGATTAGCAGACATCATCTGATTAGCAGCTTTAGGAGTAAATCAGTCCATCCCCACAGAAGTCCAAACAGTGGACCCATGTAGTTGCCGCCATGTCTGTATCTCTGCAATCAGACACAGAATCCTCTTGAAAGCATGAATCCCAAACAGCCCTTTTGGCGGCAAACAAAAAAAAAGTTAAAACATTTATGCATTGGGTTGTTGTGAGTTTTTCGGGTTCTTTGGCCATGTTCCGAAGGTTGTTCTTCCTAATGTTTCGCCAGTCTCTGAAAGTTTTTTGGCCTATGACAAAGTACGACAGGTTGACTTTGTGCTATGTGCTTTTGTAATGTATACATAAATATTTTGACTAGGACTTACAAAATTGTATGCTAATGCCTTGAAGATACATGGCAAAATGTCCTCCTTCTGGGTGACTGTTACTCCATTACTTTCTTTAAAGCAAACCAATTTTTGAGTCTTCTAATTCATTTTGTTTGAGCTGTGACTTTCGTCCTGCAGCCCTCAGACTCAGCTCTAGCATTTTTGCCTGGCAAGCTTGTACTACACATGCTGAGTGTTATAAAAAATGCTGTTTCTCCTTTTTAAAGGACCAATATTTCAGCCGATACAGCCTGGATTTGTTCAAAATAACAAAAAGCCAGTGGGGGAAATGATTCGATTTCAAGATACGGAAGATTGGTCCTTTGGGTTGCCCATATCTGAAAGGGATGCTAATATATATGTTAATATCATATGCTAATACCTGTGCACTAGAGCAGTGGTTCTTAACCTTTGTTACTCGGATGCTTTTGAACTGCAACTCCCAGAAACCCCAGTCAGGACGGCTGGTGGTGAAGGCTTCTGGGAGTTGCAGTCCAAAACTCCTAAGTAACCCAAGGTTAAGAACCAGTGCACTAGAGGATTGTGGGAGGAACACCTAGCCCCTGATGGGAGTCCCGTAGGACACCCCAAAACACTGAGGAGCTCACTTGGCCTCTGGCGGGACTGGGGCTGTGCAGCCCTGTTCTGAGCAGGAGGTGCAGCCAGGGGGTCACCATGCCTTTGGGGGGACAGGGCACAGAAGGGGGCAGGAGGTGCAAGGGCCACTCCAACTCATACATTGCTGGGGAAATATCATGGTCATGAAAGTGGTTTTTCCAGGGTAAGGCTCATCCATTGCACTTCAGGTGTGCTGATCCCTGTGATTTCCCCAAGTGTGGGAAACTCAACTACATAATTTGTAATAGTGAGGGATTGCATTTGTGCTTTCCCTAGTCTTTTTAAAATCTCTTTACCCTTTGATCTTTGGCTGTTTTCACCATCCCCTGCCATTTAAATTTGCAGCCATTGACTCTGCTGGCTTTCCATGAGGGAGATCCTGGAAAGCCAGCAGCTCAGATGGCAGAGCAGCAAGGTCCAATGCAGCTGCCACAGTGAGCAGCCTCTGGTGCTGGTTTGGAGGCCTTCTGGCACAGTGGTGGAACTGTGAGAGGCTTCTGGGTGGGGGTGGCTGAAGAGGTTTTGAACCAATGGGGGGGAACCATCGTGCGAAGCATCGGTCTAAAAAAAAGTCTTGCAAAGCATAGACCAAAACATCATCTTGCGAAAATCGTCCATAGGAAAAACCATCTTGTGAAATGCCACAGCGATTACAAAAACCCATCGTCTTGTGGATTAATCGTCCCGCGAGGCAATCGTCTTGCGAGGCACCACAGTAATTCTAATTCAGCTGGATTCTGGCCATTACAGTAAAATAAAATAAAATAAAATAAAATAAAATGTTCACATATTAAAACTGAATTAAATTAAAACTATAATTTAAAACCACATCAGCAAAGAAAATACACCACCCACTGGATAAAAAGCCTTGACTTGATATATGAGTTTTTGTCTCCTTGAGATCAACTTTTGACCTGGTGGTAGTACTGACTCGGCTGTGTTCACTGTCCTTGGGTGAGATGCACTTACAAATCAAGGGAGAAAAGCAGTTTGCTGTTGATTTTTGTAGATATCTCAGCAGGCTTTACTGCAGCAGATAATGATATTGTGTTTGACTACCTATGGGGTTTGGTAGGAGTAAGAGAAGTAAAGTACATTTGTAGTTTTGGAGAATACCTGATGGATCGATCAAGGAAACTATTCCCCTTTCTGCAGTCTAGGCAGTTGTCAAACTTTTCTGCACTGGCCTTATTTGTTCTGAGTTTTCCTGCCACAGAAATTTCAGTATTGTGAGATAGGAAAATTTCCCTTCTAACTGTTATTCCATAAAATTAATGAGCTGTATGAGGAATGAATAGGTGCAGGATGACATTGATAGGATACATGAGATAATAAATCTAAAATCAGAGTTCAAATTCACAATTTTCCTTCATTCTCACTTAAAATCTAAATCATTTAAAAATATATGTTATCAAGTTAAAATAATATTTTAAGGTGTTTAAATAATGTAAATGTTAAAAAATATTTCTAAATATTATAAACCAATTCTAGATAAAATATAATTTCTCATTCCCAGTAGAACTTTGAATTTGATTGATCTTAACTGTTAAAATTAGTTCACTAGGTTAAATCTTGCCCCACTATGTTGAATGCCATGCAGCACCACCTTCCCCCCTTTTTTTCTTTCACCTCCTCTTCTCCCCCTTCCCCTTTTCCTCCAGCTGCTCTGAGAATTAGCTGGTGCCATCTGTTTGTTTAGGGTTATTGTTACTAGTTTTATTGTCTCTATTTTTATTTTCATTTTCTACTATACATGTTGTAACTCGCCCATAGTAGTGCTGTGATACAGTGGGAGCGAGAGACAAACTGAATGAATGAATGAACCAACCAACCAAGCTTATTTATTCAGTTTTCATAAACTCATAGAATAATTGAGTCCAACCCCCTGTAGATTACAGAAATCCAAGTCAAAGTAGATGTGAGAGATGTTTGTCCAATTTTCTCTTAAATGCGTCCAGCATTGCATATATTCCTAAATCATAGCTTAATAACCTTTGAATAACCTTTGAGCTGCAGAGCTGGAAAGGCTTCTATGGATCATTGAGTCCAGCCCCTGTCAAGGGAGGCAGAGTGGGGAATTGAACTCCCAACCTCTGGCTCTGCAGCCAGATGCCTGAGCCACTGAGCTATCCAACAGTTTTATATAAACAAATACAGGGTGCCTCACTTAACAATTACTTTGTTAAACAATGAATCTGCTTCACGATGATATTTTTGCTATTGCGATTGCAAAATGATGTTTTTATAGGGTTTTTTCGTTTCCCGACAATCTGTTCCCTACTTCGCGAACCAATTCTTCGCATTACGACGATCAAAACAGCTGATCGTCGGGTTTCAAAATGGCCACCTGCTGTGTAAAATGGCTCCCTGCTGTGCTTTAGGATGGATTTTTTGCTGCACAGGGAGCAGAAAATGGCCGCCCTATGGAGGATCTTCGCTGGACGCTGAGGTATTTAGCTCATTGGAACGCATTGAACCGGTTTTCAGTGCATTTCAATGGGCTTTTTTATTTCGCTTGACGAGGATTTTGCTCTACAGCGATTTTGCTGGAATGGATTATCCTCGTCAAGCGAGGCACCACTGTGTAATCAAATATATGGCCAGTATAACCAAAATACTGAAAACCCCACATGAAGAGGGAATTTCTGCCTCAGCAGATTTGGTGGTATTTGTAAACATTCCTGTATAACAGTGGTCCCCAACCTTTTCCCTACTGCAGACCGGTTGGGTGTGTGTAGCACGCTCGCATGGGTGAGGTGCGCCCGTAGAGGAGCGGAGCTCACTCATGCGCATGTGCACATCACATTCAGGGAGGTGATCCTGCACATGTGCACAGTGTGCTTGCAGGGCGTGGAATGCACTTGTGTGCATGTGCACGTCACACTCGTGCAGGGTGTGTTCACACACATGTGCACAGTGCACTCACAGAGGCGGAACACGCTCGGACACATGCATGCGACGGCACTTGCGGGGGGGGTAGGGGATCTCTGTCCATGGCCCGGTTCCGGATAGGCCGCGGACCGCTGCCAGGTTGCAAACCAGGGGTTGGGGACCTCTGCTGTATAAAGTGACATCTGATATTCTAGAGTTATTCTGATTTGTCATACATGTTGTGTATAATTGTATTAAATGAGTGACCTGGATACATATGTTATCACTGTTTGTACTTAATGCTTTAAAATACGTTCATCTGTTTGTAAGCAGACCTATATGGATTATTAAAAATTTGGTATAGAAATTTTTTATATAAACAGCCTAGTTGAGGGTCATTCCATGTGACATCAACCAATGCATGGAACCTTGATGTCATGGATTTGGTTCATTTTTGGTACATTTGTACCTTACCATGAAATGTTTAAAAATTATTTTTTTTTCCAGATTTTTTGGTCCACCCATTTCTGGGATATTGCATTTTTTCAGTCACCTCTCTCGTGTCCTCATCAGCCATGCCTGTGCTGGCAATAGGACTGAGAGGAAGGCCACCTCTGTCTATCTTAAATGCCGAGAAGACTTATATGGGAAGATATGGTCATTCAGATAGCCTGGACCCAAGTCGTATAGGGCTTAGCAGGCCTTAGTTTTTTTTGGGGGGGTTTTTGGGGATTTATATATATATATTTTTGCCCTGATGCATTCTGATGGGGATTCCAGTGCTTTTTGTTTGTTTGTTTGTTTTTGGTGATTTTTCCCCCCCCCAGCCCTGACACGTTCTGATGGGGCTTGCAGTATGCATGGTTTTTTGTTTTGGTAATTTTTTTATGGCCGGAACGGATTAATCGCGTTCCAATGCATTCCTGTGGTAAATGGTGCTTCGACATACAACCATTTCGAGTTATGACCATCAGTCCAGAATGAATTAAGGTCATAAGTCGAGGCACCACTGTATTGTACTATAGTCAGAAGTAGCATGTGAGGTGACTTGAATCAAGAGGATAAAATAAATGTGAGCCATGCATGGCCCCTTTGTCCTACCATGTACAAGAAGGACGGCAGTCTGACTCTCTTTTTTTGGGTTGCATGTAGGTTGCTTTGCACAGACTTGGTAGAGTTTAACAGATCTCTAAGACCTAGCCCCTCTCTAACTTCGTACGAGATAGTACGAATAGTGAGGAGAGTTAGGCCTAGCCCACACAGCCAATGGTGAGGAGAGTTAGGCCTAGCCCACACAGCCAATAGTAAGGAGAGTTAGGCCTAGCCCACACAGCCAATAATGAGGAGAGTTAGGCCTAGCCCACACAGCCAATAGTGAGGAGATTTGGGCCTAGCCCACATAGCCAATAGTGAGGAGATTTGGGCCTAGCTCACACAGCCAATAGTGTGAGGAGAGTTAGGCCTAGCCCACACAGCCAATAGTAAGGAGAGTTAGGCCTAGCCCACACAGCCAATAATGAGGAGAATTAGGCCTAGCCCTCACAGCCAATAGTAAGGAGAGTTAGGCCTAGCCCACACAGCCAATAGTGAGGAGATTTGGGCCTAGCCCACACAGCGAATAGTGAGGAGATTTGGGCTTAGCCCACACAGCCAATAGTGTGAGGAGAGTTAGGTCTAGCCCACACAGCCAATAGTAAGGAGAGTTAGGCCTAGCCCACACAGCCAATAATGAGGAGAGTTAGGCCTAGCCCACACAGCCAATAATGAGGAGAATTAGGCCTAGCCCACACAGCCAGTAGTGAGGAGATTTGGGCCTAGCCCACACAGCCAATAGTGAGGGGATTTGGGCCTAGCCCACACAGCCAATAGTGTGAGGAGAGTTAGGCCTAGCCCTCACAGCCAATAGTAAGGAGAGTTAGGCCTAGCCCACACAGCCAATAATGAGGAGAGTTAGGCCTAGCCCACACAGCCAATAGTAAGGAGAGTTAGGCCTAGCCCACACAGCCAATAGTGAGGAGATTTGGGCCTAGCCCACACAGCCAATAGAGTGAGGAGATTTGGGCCTAGCCCACAGTGAGGAATGTTGGGATTTGCAGTTCAGGAACATCTGGAGGGCCGCACTTTGCCCGGGTCTGCGGGCCTAGCTAGAACATCACTTTGTGGCATGGAGGAACTGAAATGAAATGCAGACTTTGATAGGACCAACCTCCATTAACCACTGATTTGCAGATTTTATTTAATACATTTCCCATGATCCATATGTTCACAGAATGGAGTTCTTCTCTTGAATTTACGTGGGATGGACGTTAAAGTGATAGAAAACTACATCAATATGGCTGTGATCTGAGTGGAAGAGAGTTGATTTGAATTTCCCTTTTGGGGGGGGGCAGAGGAGTAGCTTTAACTATCAGCTTTAACCTGAATGTGTTTTCTTTAGGGGTAGTATCCTAATTTTTAAACCAGTGGTTTGGCATAATCAGCATTGGCCATAGATTCAGCTGTTTTCTCTGCATTTGCAGACTATTCACTTCACATTTTACTAAGCTCAGGTGTCTGAATATTGTATGAAAAAACTAACTGATTTATATGATTTGGTTCTTTCTTTGATCCATTTCCCTAGATTGTAAAACTAGAGGCAGTGTTCTGTTTGCAGTGTATTACTTCTCTAACAAAACATAATTGCTCATAATGGCTGTGGTCCAGCAAGTCTCCAGAGCACACGCTGTTGGCTTTATTGTCTTTTTTTTTTCTTCCAAAGGTTTTAAAGCATGGCTTTTCGTTTTGCATGAGGGTTTTGGGGGGAGGGTAAGATGGAGAGAAGAAGGGCCTGATGAAAAAAAGCAAGTGAAATCCCAGCTGCTGGCAGAACCTTACTAGGGCTTGCTGGATCCACATAGAGTTTGGTTGCTGGTAACTTTCCCAACCTTTGCATTATCTTACTTGAATTCAGTAGTTTTTGTATATGCCTGTTCTTTCCCTGAATTCAGAATATTTGAAGATTATTTAAGCTACTTTTATAATACTATTGGATAGGATAAGGCAGGGGACGAATTTTAAAAATTGCTCTTTGATAAGAAGTGTTTTGAACAGATTTTTAAACATGCAGCATTCCTGAGAAAATAATCTGTGATATGCATTGTGTAGACAGAAAGTCTCTGCAGAATATATTGAGTGCCTGAAGATGATGCTATGTTGGACAGAATCCAGTTGAACATTTATGCCAGTGCAAGTGCAGTGGCACAGCCTGGAGCAGCAAATAGCTGCTAATTACTGACTCACCAACTGCATTCATTTCCAGTTATGTACCAGTTGTGTGATTGGGAACCCAATTAAAATTCAGTTGCGTACTTTTTAATTAGCAACTATTCACTACTCTGAGGTAGGCTGTTGTACTTCATGCTTAAATATTCAGTTGGATTCTGTCCATTAAGTGCTAATAGACAGAAATTCAGATTTACTTCTTTCAGTTTGTTTCATATTATGTGTCATCCTGAGTGGAGGATATAGAATAAGTAACCTTAAAGCAATAAATCAAACACCAATCAAGATATGAAATAGTGCATAAAATTATTATTTCAAAACTCGTGCCTGCTCATTGAAAACAACCCCAGAGATGTCTTATAAGCACTTGTGGGAGATTCTTAAGGTTAGGTTTTTGACAGATTTCTAAGGAAAATGAGTTTCATTAAGGGACAAGCACTGACAGTGGCTTTCTGCTTGCCCTTGTTTTTTTTTTTTTTTTTGCAGGGGGAGGGGAAATATTGAGGTGCAGGACTTCTGATTTAAAAAAACACAAACTTCTGGATGATCTAAGAAGATATATGAAAAATCGCTAACCCTGAACGTTACTTCTTAGAGACTAAAATTTAAACTAGAGGATTAGTCTTATCGTATCACAGTGAGTAAGGTGAGCTGAACAATTTGGTCAGGCATAGAAAAGCCACATTAACAGTTTAACTGTTTGTCTGTGCAGACATAATTGAAAAATAAGCCAAATAATATGAGACAGATGTCTCTTACTATCATGTGGAGTCCAGAATGTGAAGTGTTTAGTCCCAAATATTTAGCATCTAGTTTACACAGTAAAATGTGGCAGTGTTTATTTTATGATAAGTTGATCATGTTTGAAAAGTGGAAATTCCCAGCCAACTTTCAATTCCAAAACCAGGAAGCGACATAAAATTCCTATACTACTAGGGTTGTTTAAGGCATTGTTCTTATAAGTAAGCAATGTTTTGTAACGACTCAACCCATATTAAATTTGATTTATTTGTTGTTTGATTAATTAAAGCATAAAACAGAGACAGGGCCTTCTGAGAAGATAGTTCTACTCTGGGGTTCTCCCCCCCCCCCAAATGTGTAATCTTGTTGCATGTCTCTACATAAGCTATTCTGGCCACTCATCATAGTAACCAGCTGGGCCATTTCACCTGCTGGAGCCATTAAAGAGGACTCTCTCCCCCTAGATTAATCCCCTCCGACATTAGTTTTTAGCTCTGACAACTGGAGCAGGCATTCAGAACTTGCAGGTGGCCAGTGTGACGCACATAATTGCCTACAATTTTAGGCAATGAATAAAAATGGTCTACATTACTTGTCAAAGGTTGTATATGCAGTGCCAAGTGAGATCTATGGGAAGCCTTTTAGGGTTTAAAGAACATTTAATAGCAAGGCTGCACAGTGCTTTTTTAATCATAATGCATTTGTAATATAGCACTTTGATCTTCTCCTTGTAGGAAATGGTGTTACATTAGCCACTTTTAAAACATTTATGAGTGAAAATCAGTTATAGGAGAGTAAAAGTGATTATTCTTAGGCAGAACATGTTATATTTCATTAAAAGTTTTCAGCTTGCCCCTTTCTTGTTAAAATCTGTGGGGAGTCCTATTCCTGAAGGGCTACAAATCAGGATCTAAGATTTAGAAGAGTTTTTCCTCTTGCGGTTTTTTTCCCCCTCCTCCGAAGCAATTGCAAGATTGGGAATTGTAGTATGCTAAATACTGAGGCTGTATATTTATAAATGTTTGACCTATTTATTGACAGGGTAAACATGTGCCTTAGGAGGGGGAAAAAATTAGGTGCGTCAGAATTCATATTAAATCCTTTAATTGAATATTGTGCCAGTGGTAACTTTCTTGAAATGCAATATTTAGAGCAGGACCATAAATTATCTCAGAAAAAAAATTGACACTAAAATGCACCACTTCTGGAAGAGCTTGGTTTGACCTTTTCAGACCCAAGAGCCTTTTATTAACACCTGCCTGTAAAGCAAACCTTGCCACACGCAGCTTCCAGATTCAGAACCACAAAACTGATGAGGAAAGGCTTGAAGGGTTCAGTTTGTGTCACTTGCTGTTTGCCGTTTCCATTTCACAGATGATTAATCTTTCTGTGAAGAAAGGCCAGAGAAACAAAGCACATTGGGCTTTTCCTGCAGTTACTCCTTCTGAATGCACACTAGCTTGCTAACTAAAAGGCCTTTAGATTTCCTGCCGGGAGAGATGTTCTGAAAGTGAATGCAGCTGGTTGGAGGTCACCAGTGCCAAGGCTCTTGCCATTGTGTAATGGAAGCTTTGGCAGGTTTTGGTTTGGGAGGAAAGGAGAAGGTGTTGACGAAAAAAAAATTAATGTAGAATATGTAGGCCTTTGGCCATTTGAATTAGTATCTTCAAGGGTGAATCATCAATAATCAGCTCCATTTCCCTGGCTACCAGTGTTCTTAAAACACACGCTTCACATTTTTGCACATCTTCCTTTGTCCTAGGAGCATGCTTCTCATAGGTGCCTTCTTCCATTGCATGTTTAATTACTATGCCAAAAATAGCATTTTCAGTTTATACACTGGGTTTTTAAAATTCAGTTTGGAAGATTAGAGTGTAACATGTTTTTCCATGAAGTCACTTAAAAGGCTTGTTCCTTGTTCATCTGTTCTCAACCTAATGTGATTTCTTTTATATCTTTCATTTATATATGTATAAATTATATATACATATATGTATGTATATATAATTTCAATTAGAGGGCACATAATGTTTTCCTATATAAAACGATTCCCTCATGAGCAATAACTGTCTGGCAGATAGCTGGATATATCCTATTTTAATGACTTTTTGTTTCTTTTTAATTCTGCACAGGACATAATGTGCAAAATCAAAAGCTGGGTGATAGATGAAAAAAAGCCAGTCCGCTTCTATCATGATTGGAATGACAAAGAGGTAGGCTTATAACTATCACCTCCTCCATTAAGTTGCATGTTGCCCCCGCTCCTGAAATGTATGAGATATTTATTCAGACCTTTTAAGTTTAACTCTGGTAAATTAATACCATAATTTCCAGGCCATTTGAATAGCTTTTAACAATTTATTTTTGTATCTCAGAGGTTACTGAGATTCTAAAATAGTTTTAGCTGGCACTACTGCGGTGTGGGTTTCCTATTGTAACATAGCTTTTATTTCCTACTTTTAGATTGATGTTCTGAACAAATACTTGTTTTTAACTTCAAAACCAATGATGTACTTGATTAACCTCTCAGAAAAAGACTACATTAGAAAGAAAAACAAGTGGTAAGTTTAATGAAGTTAACTTGATTGTTGTTTTTAAAAGTCTTGATGTTTTCAACTGCACCTTAGCATTTCTCAAAATAATAATTAGGGCAACCCCCTCCTCAATTTAGAGTAAATCCTAAAATTAATATGATCAGCCTACGTACTTACCTTAATTGTTGGAATGCACTAGAAAAAACAGAATTCTCTTTAAGATTTATAAACTTAAGTAACAATTTGCTCTCCTATCTTTCAGTATTTTATCTAATACAGCAGTGAAGGAAAAGCTTACCCTCTATAAAAAGACTAGTAAGTTGTCACTGACATGTAACATCAGAAATAGTACATTTTCATGTAAAATGTAAGGTTTACGTTATAAATCTTTCTGCTTATTGGATGTTGAAGAAGAATTAGGTCATCTTAATATAACATACACATGTTCACAAGAAAGTATTGTATATATGCACAGGGAATAACATGTTTTATGTAGTTTGCGTTAAATTCAAGCTGTGTATAAAATTGAGCCTTGTGCATCAGTTCTTAAAACTTAGAAGATGAAACATGTTATGCATAATACTTGTTACATCCTGTGCAGAAACTTTCATACTGTTGGCAGTATGAATGCATGCATAATGGCTGAAGAATAAGCTACTTGTCAAACAATCAGTGGCTGGGATTAAGCTCCAACCCAGAGTGTGAAGATCAGGATAGGGATCTCTTGTTTGATAAATAATGCTGCATTAGATGGTCCTCAGAAAGTTTCAGATGAGATGAAAGAGTTATTTGGGAGATGCGGCACTTACTGTAAGAAAAAGCACTGTAAGAAAAAGCAAATATTAAGTCCAATTTTTGGCTTAGAATTTGATAATAAACAAAAAAAATTATAGAAATGTCACTATGAAATACATTTAAGACTTGCCTGTATTTGCTTATTGTTCTGTAAAAGTATCTGCAGCAGTGCATCAAAATTCCTCTAAAACATATTCCAACTTTTCCTGTACTTCATTAAATTTTAGATACACGTGGTTTCAATTTTCCATTAAAATTTCTCATTTCCATATGATATCAAAGAGTGAGAAGGCTTTAAACTGAAAAATAAACATTCATAGACTGGAAGCCAAAGCAGTAATTAATGTCAGATGGTTAACTCCAATAATATGTTATTAGAATAAATTTTGTTTAATTATTTCATCTAAAACTACTCTGTTCTCAGTACTGCAATACATTTATGTTTATACTATACAGATATTCTGTCTAGTTCGTTCCATGTAGTTCAGCTTTTTCAATGGTTGTTGTACATCTTTGGTTCAGAATACAATCTTGGTAAAACCTTTTGTTCTCTATCTTGGGTTACTTAAAATTACTACAGAGAACTTTCGAGATACTTCTTTTCTTTTCCAGAAATGCTGTAGCCCAGAAGTGTTCAAGTTTACACACATTTAGCATTCTAAATTAAGAAATATTGTACAGAGTTATTCACTGCCACAATCACAATATATGCATCAGCATTAATTTTCTAGTTTCTTTGGCCAGAATAGGTCATCACACCTTCATTTGGGTGATCACAGGTAGAGCTCACTTCTACTAATTATACATCAAATACTATTTCTCAGACTTTTAAGAGTAGACAGAGTGGTTGAGAGACGCCAGTCTGTGATTCAACTGTCACCAGAGTTTTTTGTAAAACCAGTTGTGATGTCAGAATGCAAAACTTTGCATATATATTGCAATTCTTTAATTTGTAAACATTGTATTTATATTATGAAATAACAGTAAAAATCTTACTGTGTTCATAGAGAACTGATGATTGTATGTTTTTAAACCCAAGTTTTGTGGATGTTAGTGTAATTGTAGCTGAAAAGATCAAAGCCTGGGATAGCTGAGTGATGTTCCAGAAGAGAATTTACCACATAACCATTTTCAGTACAGTTTCTGCCGCCTGCTGTTCCTATTTTCCCTCAGGCTAGCCATTGACAACCCCCTGTGCATCTTGCTCGTGAAAAATGATAGAGGAAGTATTTGTCATGTATTTATGAGTGGGAAACATTGTGTGATATGGAATGGTATCTACCGAAGTCAGAATGATGACCATTTTTCTCTTCATCCAGGCAGAGTGAACGATCATTTGGTCCTCTCTTTTTATGCAATGTATCTTTTGCGTTAAAGTACTTCTTTTTTTTAAATTAAGAGGGTAGTGGTGGGGCTTTTGTTATTTAGCACAGTGCCAACAGATGCAAATAGTTATGATATATTTTATTGGCAGATGTATTTTAATTTGAGCTTTTTGGCTCATGTTCTTAATCTGAACTACAGTTAACTGCTCAGCTAAAATTTTCTTTTCTTGGTTTAATTTGTGGCCATGCTATAAGGAAGGTAATTTGAGAATGATGCAGTACCAAACATTTTCGTAGGCCTTTAAGGGGTGTTTTATGACTTGCACAAGAGGAACCTGGAAAACTAAAGCTAGACCATTTGTATTTTGATGTGTATCACCCTTTCTGAACAAATGAGCATCAACATTACTGGTGAAAACTTACTAAAATTGAAACACCACCACTCTGTTGTTCAATCTTACAGGAAAAGAAAAGCCAGTATAAATGATAGAACTTTTGTGTAATCAAATATTTCTATTGATCTCTTGAAAGATATAAAAACTGGAACATCTGCAAGGGACTAGTTACTGGGATTAACAATGTTAAATTTATCATTTCATCTCATTTAGACTATGATTTAAGATTTTGTTCCTGAAGAAAAGCAGCTGTGTACGTTGCACTTAACATCATGATCAGATGACACTAATCACAATGTATATAAGAATCTACTGCATTTTAAAATACAGCTTACTGGTCTTTAAATAAATGGTTAAATAATTAAAAGCCTTTACAAAAAGTAAACATTTTATAGTGAATGTAAAAAAGTAAGTTTTTTTCTAATTAGTCAATGTGGGACCCTTTCAGACGTAGATATGTTGTAAGTAAAATAAGGTTTATGTACAAGTAACTGCTTTTGAGAAACCTTAAGCAGTTAAAACTATACAGGACACCAGAAATTCTTTGGTGCCATTATTCAAGGTTTGTTACACATTATATCTTTTATCCAAGAGAGTACTATTTTTAACATATACTGACTTGTCTAATACAATAGTCCACATATCATTATTGTATCTGTTTAATTTGGCATGTTGAAACATTTTATTCTTTAAAACAATTCAGTGATCTATGTATTAGTGTGCTTGCACACATAAATTCTGGAAACTGATCTTGTTATGCTTTCATACCTGTGAACTAACATTTTCTGATGGAAGGAGAATTCAGCATCTCATTTTAGTGTGATTGTTGAATTTTAGAGCTGTATAGCTTATTAAACTCATTAAATTATAATTCGTGTATGAATCATGTTATACAGGTTTTAAAAAACTGCAAGGGAGTTGATTGCCTTTTAGTGTAGGTTTAGGCACTCATCTCGTAGCATTCCGAGTTTGAATGAAATTTCATGAACATTTGGCTTATTGTATCCTATATCCTATATTATAAAATTAATGTGCCAAAGCATTTGGTTTTAAGGTTTACTTGCCGCAACATGCTTAAGGTTTGTTTGCTGTATGTTGATTAAAATAAAAACATAGGAGGTTGCTTATCATGGTGCTGTAGGCATGGTAAGATCCTGAATAGAGAGGGGCACTGGTCAGGCTCACACAAGTGTGGTACAGGCACCCTAGATTCCATATCCTGCCTCCTCCTATGGGTGCCCACTCAGAGGAGGAGACAAGGTAGGGAAGCCCACAGCACTGCTTCTGAAGGGGAGCCTGCAGGAGGAGGTGGGGCAGAGACACTGGGCCACTTGCACAACACCTGTGGGCCCGATCCTTGGCCAAACAAGCTAAGTGCTCTTCTTTAATTATGACTCACAAGTAGCATTGAATTTGCCCATGAAGTAAGTCATGAAGATGACTGATAAAGAATTTAGGGGCAGTTTTATATATTCATTCTTAGGAGAGTTTATAAATATTCCTCACAGAGAGGGCTAGGGCAAAGGTTCAGTGGATCTGTCCCTACTTGGCATGCAGGTAATTGACTGGATAGAGCCTCCCATCCTTGTTAACGATCTGAGATGCTACACACTAAAAAGAGAGACGTGTGATGGAACAAGTCCTTCTGGAGCTTTCTAGGGGAATGGATTGTGTCTGCAAAAAACCAGACAGATCAGTTTACCACTTAGATGTCATTTGGTTGCCCCAGCCAGTTTTTCAGTATTTACTCCTTGGCAAATGATGATGGAGTGTTGGGACCCGGGGGGGGGGGGTTGGGGGTTTGGCTCAATATATCCTGCTTCCTGCTGTTGCGAGGGATGCTCAAAATGTCTTCTGGTCTTCATTATTGTGTAAGACAACATCTCCTGAACTTTGCAGACTCATATGTAGGTGAGAACAAGTTATTTTCAGTATCTGCAGTTCTCTGAATTTTGCAATACTGGTCTGAGTTCAAAAATTGCCCCTCAGGCATTCCAAAATATATCTTTTGTGTTTGCAAAATGTATTTGAAAAGTTTATGATAAAATTCATACTATAATTCATATTTTATTTAAAATAGTAGTGGTGTTTAAGTGTGCATGTTTAAATAGTAACACAAAAGAACCAACTTATTAAATGAATATATCGAAAAGTGTCATGGACTGATCCGCACCAATTTGTCCACTCTTGACTGGCCAATGTTTCAGTGAGGGCACTCTGTCCTACGAAAAATCTAGCTAGAGCCATTGACCACAGCATCTACCACAAAGTCAAAAGAACATAGTCAGATTGTACCATTTATTTAATATTGAGCCAGTGCTAAAATATAGCATTTCTAATGTTAAGGTGGAGTGTCATATTATTGCCTGAAAATGTAATGCCATGGTCTTGTTTTGAAAGACCCATTAGAACCCTCAGAATTCAATAAGTTTTGGTTAGCTTCAGAAATTCTATCATTGAAACGATTGAAGATGTCAATTTCTGAAAGAGAACTGATTATCTAGCTCCATTTCAGTCGAACATTTGACCTTGTTTTACAGTTGTGACTGCCTTTGTTACCCAAGATTGACCTAGAAGTGAATAGGAGATGTCTTAATTTTTGCAATTCTTCTGGATTTCCCAGTGGCTTCTAATGCCACTGGTTCTAGTTACTATTCTGAGACACCTTGTTATGGTTGTATTTCATGTACTTTTAACTTGGATACATGTTACGTTCCTCTTTCCATTCTTCTTGAGAGTATCTTGCCCAATGCATTTCCCTCTCTCTCTCTCTCTCTCCCTCCCTCCCTCCCTCCCTCCCTCCCTCTCTCTCTCTCTCTCTCTCTCTCTCTCTCACACACACACACACACACACACACACAAACAGAAACACACACACACACACACACACACACACACACACACACACACACAGTCATGAAATATAATTAAACAGATTAAAATCACTCCTAACATATATCTTGAAATGAATATCAGAAAAATTTCAGCACAGTGAGCCACAACACTGAGTGGTGCCAATTAAGAATCAGTCTTCACAAATACCTGCAGAAATAGTATTGCTTTTGTTCCAAGACAGCTGTTTGGTCATCCTGAGAAGAATTTATGTAGTGGGGCACCGTTGAGAAGACCTTCCTACTTTCAAATGAGCATGGGAGAAGAGGTTTTCTGATGGGAACTATCCTTTACAATAGTGCTGTTACTACCTTGCTAGTACTCCATCCTCTCCTTCTCCCAGCCTTGACACCTGCCTTCTGCTAAATGCTTGTAAAACACATGCTTTCCCTGCTTCTCCTGATCACTCAGAACTGTGGCAGAGGTCTTTTCTGACAAGAGAACTTTCTTGGCCCTCCAAGTGGCAGGTCTGGGTTTACAGAGAGATTCTAATCCCACTCAGCAGAAGAACTCACCATGTCTTAAATCACTTTAGATTGACAAGTCTTCTCGCTAACCTGGCTGTGGATGTCTGAGAGCAGGAGTATAACATTCTTGGAGAACGCCAGGTTGGAGAAAACTGGAGTTAATGATATTTCGGCTTACCAGAAAAGGCATTGCTTTGATCAGGTCCCTGTTTCCAAAGCAAAGTTAACTTTGCTGTATTAGATGAAGCTAAGCTGGTATATATTATGTGGCTTTCAACTCAGTGTGGCCCTTCCAACATCTGTTAAGATGCACTGTCATCCTCTAGTTTTTCATCACAGTTCTTAGGATTTTCTAGTATTGTTTGAAAGAGCAGTATTTTTAAAAGCTCCGTAACAGACTATATTAGTGCAACAAAAAAAGCGCCACTCTCTGTTTTTTATATTTTTATTATTATTATTTCCTTTCCAGGGAAAGGACTCGGGATGACAGTGAATATAACATGTCATTTCTTATCACATATTATCTGTACTTACACATATAATTACATTAAGAACTTTTGTATCTGTTAATTGCCTATATACTTACAACTAGAGTTATTTGACTATTTTGCATTAAAATTATCGCCTTTTGCTTTCAAGTTATAGAACGGATCCATTTTTATATGGGTTCCCATTTTTCAGGTGCTTCTTGGATTGAATTGTCTTTCAAAGCTTCTGTTAATATGTCCATCTCCGCCACTTCCATAATCTTTTCCATAAATTCTTCACGATTTGGTATTTCAGTTTTCTTCCATTTCTGTGCATATAATATTCTGGCTGCGATTATGTATTACCAAATGGCTCTCTCTCCTATCCAAAGTCTCTGCCAACATATTTAATACAAATAATTCTGGTTTGAATGGAATACAGTGGTGCCCCGTATAGCGAGGTTAATCCGTTCCGGATTAACCTTCGCTATACGAAATCTTTGCTAAGCGGGAAGTAAAAAGCCATTGGAACGCATTAAACTTCATTTAATGCGTTCCAAATTGGCCCTAAACTTCCCACTTAGAGAAGTTTCCTGGCCCTGGGCAGCCATTTTCGCGCCCTCCCCTCGCTTGCCGAGGGCGCGAAAACGCCGCGGGGGGCCATTTCGGGTCGTTTTGAAGCCGCAAAACAGCTGTTTTGCGGCTTCAAAACGGACCCGAAATGGCCCCGCGCGGCGTTTTCGTGCCCTTGGCAAGCGAGGGGGAGGGCGCGAAAACGCCGCGGGGGGCCATTTCGGGTTGCCCGCGGCCATTTTGAAGCCGCAAAACAGCTGTTTTGCGGCTTCAAAACTGCCGCGGGCAACCCGAAATGGCCCCCCGCGGCGTTTTCGCGCCCTTGGCAAGCGAGGGGAGGGCGCGAAAACGCCGCGCGGGGCCATTTCGGGTCGTCCGCGGCCGTTTTGAAGCCGCAAAACAGCTGTTTTGCGGCTTCAAAACGGACCCGAAATGGCCCCGCGCCGCGTTTTCGCGCCCTCCCCTCGCTTGCCGAGGGCGCGAAAACACAGCGCGGGGCCATTTTGGGTCCTCCGGCGCCCATTTTGGAGCCGCCGATCAGCTGATCGGCGGCTCCAAAATGGGCGCCAGACGCCCCAATCGTCGCAAAGCGAGGTGCGGCGATTGGGTGCCCCGTATAGCGATCCCGAAAAAGGGGATCGCTATACGGATTCGTCGTTGTACGGTGCGCTCGCTAAGCGAGGCACCACTGTATTACATATTAGAATTTTCTACAAACATTCATGTATTAGTTTTTTGCTTCTCTACATGTCCACCACACATGATATGAGGTTCCCTCTTGTATTTTACATTTCCAACATACATTTGAGATACCTTTATATATTTTTGATAACTTATCTGGTGTCATGTACTATCTGTAGAACATTTTGTATATGTTTTCTTTAAAACTTGCTGATTTTATAATTTTTATATTAATTTTCCATATTTTTCCCAGTCATCAGTTTCAGTATTATGCCCTATATTTTGAAAAGTGCTGCTCTCTGAAACAGAGTACTAAAGTACCTGCCCCTTACCCCCATTTTGTGTTATGGACCTGTAGCAATGGATTTGGCATTTGATGTTCTTGTACTAATAATTTGAACATAAACTTAGACAAATGGAAACTGTTTATTCTTCATCGTGGCCTCTGTGAATGCACACGAAAGGGTTAAGTCAGTACCTGTGCACATCATCATCATCATCATGTGCCATCAGGTCACTTCTGACTTTCCAGGGTTTTCCAAGTAGAGAATGCTTGGAAATGGTTTACCTTCCCTTCTTCTAGGGACACCCTGGGACTGTGCAGCTTACCCAAGGCTATACAGGTTGGCTCCATTTACAGGAGACACCAGTGGGAAATTGAACTCCCAACCTCAGGCTCTGCAGCCAGAAACCTAAACCACTGAGCTATCCAGCCAGCAAGTTAATTGTCTTATCGTACCATTGTCAGTCCCCCACTTAATAGCAACCCAGCATCCCATGTCTATTGAGTGCTCTCAGACTTCCTTCTGGGGTTTTACCCATGGATAGTTTATATTTTTGCAAATCTTGCCCCCAACCCAGGGCGCTTGCTGGCACCTCTTATGTGCTTATAGTGTTATTTTGTCTAGGTAAGTCGAACTTGAAATGTGTATGGCACCTATTCAGTTAAGTCCTTTGTTTGCATATTTCGTTCCATCCCCTTCATGGTTTTCCATTCCCATACCTAATTATAAACCAGAATTCCTACTCCAGAGAGAAGTTTCCACCAGAAACGTCCTTCTCCTGATCACTTTTTGTTCTTATGTAATCTTTGAAAATGCTTTGTTAGCTACATGCCCTACAGAAGGCTTAGTCTCGCTTCAGAGTTACGATAGTGCCAAGCAGAGAATCCATTAGCATAGAATCACATACAGTGGTGCCTCGCACAACGGGCGCCTCGTAGAGCGATGAATTCGCTCTACGAGGCAAATGCGATCGCAAAACGATGCCCGTATAGGCTGTGTTTCACAGAGCGAAGGTCGGTAAGCTGCTCGCAACCCGCAACCATTTCGGGGCTTCCGGCAGCGTTTTCGCGCGCTCCCCTTGCTTACCAAGGGCGCGAAAACGCTGCGCCCCGGCCCCTTTCGGCTGTTCCGGCGGCCATTTTGGACCCGCCGGACAGCTGATGGCAGCCATTTTGGCGCCCTCGTTGTGCGAGGGGAGGGCGCGAAAATGGCTGCCGGCCCCTGGGAAACATCGCACTACGGTGAGTACTTTATGGCATTGGAACGCATTAAACGCTGTTTAATGCATTCCAATGCCTTTTTCTGTTCCGTAGTGCAATGTTTCCCACAGCGAAGGTTAATCCGGAACGGATTAACCTCGCTGTGCGGGGCACCACTGTACTTTGGAGCATGGCATGGCCCAACATCTTAGCAGCCTCCACCCTGACCACCAAGAAGCAGATTTGGGGTTTATTCCAGGTTCATCAGACTTCTTCCAGCAACAGCTGGAAATCCGAAACAGTGCTGTGTCCCTTTTGCTTTTTGCCAGCTTAGTGTGAGAGAGCAAGTAAGAGGCTAATTATAAGGACTGAGGAATCCCCTCTTCCTGCCTCTGTTGGCTGAGAAGCTTGTTCTATATTCACACAAGCCCTGTAGCTTTGGCCTGCAGTTATAGCTGGGCGACCATGCACATGTCCCCAGACCTTTTGCTACACTGGCTGCAGATAATGGAATTGCATCTGAGGCCCAGGTTTCAGAATCTGGACTCATTGTGTACGTAAATAGATTGGTTATAACAAATAGGTCTGGTGTGCCCTCATGACCTTCAGTGTTGCTAGATCTCCTTTCCATGAAGCATAAGCTAGCATCCCAGGTAAGCAAGCATCTCTGCGTTCATGTCTTCAGAGAACTAAGAAAGAGCCAGGGTGATGTACTGATTAATAGTGTTGACCAGGAAAGTGGAAGGCCCAAGTTCTGGTCCTTCCCAAGCTAGTCACAAAATCAGGTGATAGGATCTACTCGAATAATATACGTATACTCTCCATTCAAACAAGGGTCACTAAAGAGGAGTTCTCAATCTCTGCCTTAACTGTGAAACTCTCTTCCTAGAACTGGTTCCTAGTCTTGAGCTGAAGTCATTGGACTTCACCTCCCAGAAATCCCAGCCAATGTGGCCAATGGCAGCAGATTCTGCATAGTCCAAGGACATGCAGGGACTCTTCAGTTAGGAACTGCTACTGTAAAGGGATGCCAGGAACCAGACTTTTAATATAGAGATAAAATATTTATTTTTTGGGCTGACATGCCATGGCCAGGACTGAAAGTATGTGTGTAATTTTAATCTAGCTCCTAATTTTATTTTTATTCTTGTTTGTTTCCTATGCAGGTTATTTTCTTTTTCTTTTTTGATTTCTCTGAATCCTTGGAAAGGAGAATGGACAGAAATACCATTAAGTTATATGGTGATAATGGTTAAATATGGTACCTTCTTTCACGCTATGTTTAGTCTCTTTACCTATGTGGGAGGGACCAAATAGATGATCCTTATCTAAAATTCTCCGTCTTGGTTGCAGAGAAAATTTGTAACACCGTACATTTTGAAAATACCAAATGACTCAGTAGCCTTTGACTTCTACATTTAAAAAAATGTATTTAATCGCATTGCCAGCTACTATAAAATCCAGGAGTTAATGCATGTTGAATCAGCTAAAATTTGTGGTTCTTAATTTTTATAGAAAATCAAAATGACAAATGTTTGTCTTTGGCTCCCTCTATCAGCCTGTCTATCCTTGGTTTCAGGATTTCTGGTTCCACACAACATACACCTGCCTTAACAGACAGTCTGGTTGAAAACATATCAGCATCAGCATGTTCTGTTTAGTTAAATAAAAATAAACCAAGTAAATCATGCAAAGTGCAATGGATGGCATGTATACGTTCGGACTGAGAAAATAATTGCCATATGTCAATGAATTGCCATATGTCAATGAAAGGCTTTCATACACATTTTCCTTCCTTCTGGTCACAGGTCTGCCATCTTCTAAGATGTTAAAATGTTACATATTCAGAATAGTAGAAAGTCTTCCACACTTCTAGGGTATTTTAATGGCAGTGCATATATATATACCCAAATGTGTATATACACATTTGGGTTTAATATCCAGCAATTTCATTGCCCTCCTGACATTGAGGGTAACTGAATTGTTCTATTCATGGTTTGCAGCACATCAAAATGATTTGATATGCTAAGCTTTTTCTGGCAGAAGATACAAAGTTTTGAAAAAAATGCATAGCACAGCAAGTGTCCAATTGTAAAGAGCAAAATAAATGCAAACCACCATTATAGTGAACACAAACAGGCTGAAAGCAAGTTATTAGTAAGCAAATAATTGTTGAACTGTTATGAATGGAATAGGATGTTGAAATAAGACATGATTGGCTGATGTTACATATGTCCTTGATTACCTTCTCTGTGCTTTTATCCTAATAAGTGACATTCTTTGTATTCCCTTGGATGGCTAGACAGTCTGACACTAAAGAAGAATAAATATTGCATGTGGTACACATTAAGCTGTCATCTAAGACAGCATTTATAAAAAGTAACTGGAGAAATTCATAAGAAATTCTGCAGTGCTACAGTTTCCTAGCTCCAGTCATAACTGTCAAACTTCTTGACACATTCAGGTCTTCTAAAGTGACTGCAGTTTATTGTTGCTTTAGTATATGTTTTTT
Source organism: Pogona vitticeps (assembly GCF_051106095.1). Taxonomy (NCBI): domain Eukaryota; kingdom Metazoa; phylum Chordata; class Lepidosauria; order Squamata; family Agamidae; genus Pogona; species Pogona vitticeps. The sequence continues at coordinate 201,331,886 of NC_135783.1, forward strand.
AATGGATTTTTATTTTCAGATATTCTTTACTATTAAGAATTGGTTACCTTAATTGAATAATTTACCGTGTTTCCCCGAAAATAAGACAGAGTCATATATTAATTTTTGCTCCAGAAAACGCAGTAGGGCTGATTTTCAGGGGATGTTTTATTTTTTATCATGTACAACAATCTACATTTATTCAAATACAGCCATGTCATTTCCCGGTTTCTGCACAATGGTGGAGGGCGGGGTTTCACTTAACTGGGGCTTATTTTTGGAGTAGGGCATATATTATGAGCATCTTGAAAAATCATACTAGGGCTTGTTTTCAAGTTAAGTCTTATTTTTGGGAAAATAGGGTATTTATTGAATTATTTTTCTGCCAGAGAAAGGGAAATAATTAATAGTTATAAATCTGGAAATGTGTTGGATTGAAACCCAGAAAATCTACATGGGAAGAGAACAATTCGCACAATGTTGACTGCGTTGTGTAAAGAGATCCCTACATAGAGGCTGTTGCTTAATGCTTGCAAAGCAACAGCAACAATGTGATTTTTTTAAAAAAAAATTTTAATCGTTAAATTGTGTCCGACACTTCGTGACCCCATGGACCAGATCATGCCAGGGCCTCCTATCTTCCACTGCCTCCCGGAATTTGGTCAAATTCATGTTGGTAGCTTCAGTGACACTGTCCAACCATCTTGTCCTCTGTTATCCCCTTCTCCTCCTGCCTTCACATTTTCCCAACATCAGGGTATTTTCCAGGGAGTCTGCTCTTCTCATGAGATGGCCAACGTATTGGAGCGGCAGTTTCAGGATCTGTCCTTCCAGTGAGCACTCAGGGTTGATTTCCTTCAGAACGAATAGGTTTCATCTCCTTGCAATCCAGGGGACTCTCAAGAGTCTCCTTCAGCACCACAATTCAAAAGCATCATTCTTCAGTGGCCAGCCTTCTTTATGGTCCAGCTCTCCCTTCTATACATTGCTACTGGAAAAACCATAGCTTTGACTATGTGGACCTTTGTCGGCGATGCTTTTTAAGATGCTGCCTAGGTTCGTCATTGCGTTCCTCCCAAGAAGTAGGCGTCTTTTAATTTAGTGGCCGCTGTCACCATCTGCAGTGATCATGGAGCCCAAGAAAGTCAAATCTTTCACTGCCTCCATATCATCCCCTTCTATTTGCCAGGAGGTGATTGGATCAGTGGCCATGATCTTAGGTTTGTTTGTTTTTTATGTTGAGCTTCAGGCCGTTTTTTTGTGCTCTCCTCTTTCACCCTCATTAAGAGATTATTTAATTCCTCCTCGCTTTCTGCCATCAGAGTGGTATCGTCTGCATATCTGAGGTAGTTGGTATTTCTTCCGGCAACCTTGATTCCGGCTTTGGATTCATCCAGTCCAGCCTTTTGTATGATGTATTCTGCATATAAGTTAAATAAGCAGGGAGACAATATACAGTGGTGCCTCGCATAACGAGCGCACCATTTAACGGTGAATTCGCATAGCGATCCCTTTTTTGGGATCGCTAATGTGATCGCATACCGATGATTCCAATGGGCAAAACTCGCATTGCGACGATCGGTAAGTGTTTCGCTTACCAATCTTTGCATTGCGATGTCGGGGAATCAGCTGTTCGGCGGTTCCAAAATGGCCGCCGAAACACCCAAAATGGCCGCCCGAGGGCGCGAAAATGGCGGCGCTATGGGGAAACTTGGCACAACGGTGAGTTTTAGAACCATAGGAACGCATTAAACTAAGTTTAATGCGTTTCTATGGCGTTTTCTGTTCCGTATAGCGATGTTTCCCCATAGCGATGGTTAATCCGGAACTGATTAACCTCGCTACAGCATTGTTGTACTCCTTTCCCAATTTTGAACCCATCAGTTGTTCCATATCCAGTTCTAACTGTTGCTTCCTGTCCCACATATAGGTTTCTCAGGAGATAGATAAGGTGATCTGGCACTCCTATTTCCTTAAGAACGTGCTATAGTTTGCTGTGGTCCACACAGTCAAAGGTTTTTGGGTTGTCAATGTAGCAGAAGTAGATTTTTTTTTTTGAAACTCTCTAGCTTTCTCCATAATCCAGGGCATGTGAGCAATTTGGTCTCTAGTTCCTCTGCCCCTTTGAAATCCAACTTGTACTTCTGGGAGTTCTCGTTCCACATACTGCTGAAGCCTACCTTGTAGTATTTTGATCATAACCTTGTTGCATGTGAAATGAGTGCAATTGTACGGTGGTTGGAGTATTATTTGGCATAGCCCTTCTTTGGGATTGGGATGTAGACTGAACTTTTCCAATCCTCTGGCCACTGCTGAGTTTTCCAAATTTGCTGGCATATTGAGTGTAGCACCTTAACAACGTCATCTTTTAAGATTTTAAATAGTTCAACTGGAATGCCATCACCTCCACTGGCCTTGTTGTTAGTCATGCTTTCCAAAGCCCACGTGACTTCACTTTCCTGGATGTCTGGCTCAAAGTCAGCAACCACACTATCTGGGTTGTCCGGGACATCCAAATCTTTCTGGTATAATTCTTCTGTGTATTCTTGCCACCTCTTCTTGATGTCTTCTGCTTCTGTTAGGTCCCTACCATTTTTTTCCTTTATCATGTCCATCTTTGCATAAAATGTTCCTTTAGCATCTCCAATTTTATTGAACAGATCTCTGGTTTTTCCCTTTCTATTATTTTCCCCTGTTTTTTTGCACTGTTCATTTAAGAAGGCCCTCTTACAGTGGACCCTTGACTTACAGACGGCTTGACTTACAGACTTTTTGAGTTACAGACTTCTCTGGCCGCAAAATTTAGGTTTGACTTGCAGCCTGAGAATTGACTTACAGACCAGAAAAAAACCAAAATGGAACAAAAACGGCCTGTTACGGGATTAATCGGTTTTCAATGCACTGTAGGTCAATGGAGACTTGACCTACAGACTTTTTGATTTGAGAACCGCCTTCCAATAGGATTAAGTTCTGAAGTCAAGACCCCACTGTATCTCTCCTTGCTATTCTTTGGAAGTCTGCATTCATTTTTCTGTAACTTTCCTTATCTCCCTTGCATTTTGTTTCTCTTCTCTTCTCTGCTATTTGTAAGGCCTTATTGGACTGCCACATTGCTTTCTTGCATTTCCTTTTCTTTGGGATAGTTTTTGTTGCTGCCTCCTGTACGATGTTACAAGCCTCCATCCATAGTTCTTCAGGCACTTTGTCTACCAAATCTAGTTCCTTAAATCTGTTCTTCACTTCCACTGTGTAGTCATAAGGGATTTGGTTTAGGTTATACCTGACTAGCCCAGTGGTTTTTCCTACTTCCTTCAGTTTAAGCTTGAGTTTTGCTATAAGAAGCTGATGATCAGAGCCACAGTCAGCTCCATGTCTTGTTTTTGCTGACTGTATAGAGCTTCTCCATCTTTGGCTGCAGAGAACATAATCTGATTTCGGTATTGCCCATCTGGTGATGTCCACGTGTAGAGTCGCTTCTTGTGTTGTTGGAAAAGAGTGTTTGTGATGACCAGTTTGTTCTCTTGACAAAACTCTATTAGCCTTTGCCCAGCTTCGTTTTGAACTCCAAGGCCAAACTTACCTGTTGTTCCTTTTATCTCTTGACTCCCTACTTTAGCAATCCAATCCCCTATAATTACAAAAGCATCTTTCTTTGGTGTTAGTTCTAGAAGGTGTTGTAAGTCTTCATAGAAGTGGTCAATTTCAGCCTCTTCAGCATCGGTGGTTGGTGCATAAATGTGGATTACTGTGATGTTGAAAGGTCTCCCTTGTATTCGTATTGAAATCATTCTATAATTTTTGAGATTGTATCCCATTACAGCTTTTCCTACTATTTAAAGCGGAAACTCACTGTTATGCGAAGATCCTCCATAGTGCCGCCATTTTCGCCGCTTCGGTAAGTGAGGAAATTGCGCGAAAATGGTTGCGGCGGCCATTTTGGAACCGCCGATCAGCTGTTCCGCAAACATCGCAATGCGATGTTTAGGCTATTAAAACATCGCAATGTGATCGCATTAGCGATCTCAAAAAATAGATCGCTATGCAGATTCGTCATTAAACGGTGCGCTCGTAATGCGAGGCACCACTGTATTTCCCCTACATATCTTCACTGAAGAAGCAGGAAACTTTCTTCAGCATTTTGATTGTATGTTCCAGAAACATTATCCTAAACTTTATGCATGTTTTGCATTTTTATTATCAGGTCATAAACAGTGTGGTCCTCATCTACTGCGTTAAGCACTGAATTTTGTCTTCAAACAGGATAAAATATATGATTATCACACTTCCATTTTTAAAAAAATGTTGGATTCATGAATAGTATATTAATTTACAAGTAAGACTTTGTCTGCCTCGCACACTGACATTTTTGATGGTGGGTGATATCCAATATGCTACAAAGAAGTACTCATTGTTACGTTAGGATGTCTCTTCACCTGAAGCTCCCCCCCCCCCCAGCTCCCTGAAGCCCTGTGTTCTCTGGAACAGATCTAGATTGTAGGGAAAAGCGTCTCGCCTTCCCTGTTCCAGTGATCATAGTAAATCTGTCAGCAGGAAGACCAAAGTAGATTCCACCTTACAGCTTTAGATTGATAATGCAGTGTGTGTCCGCGTGTGTGCGTGCGTGTGTATTTATATATCATACCAATAGATACAAATGCATTTTTCAAGGAAACAACTTCAGTAGAGTGCCCAGTTTCTCTCTCTCTCTCTCTCTCTCTCTCTCTCTCTCTCTCTCTCTCTCTCTCTCTCTGTGTGTGTGTGTGTGTGTGTGTGTGTCTCTGTGTCTCTGTGTCTCTGTGTGTGTGTTTTAAGTCTTACTACTGTATGTTGTTTCAGGACTCCTGTTGGCCTTGATTTAATATGCATATACTATACTTCAGTCTGCATCTCATATGTTTTACAGCATGCATGTGTTTCAGGAAAGTATCATTCCAGTTCAACACATGACCCATTCAAATGTTAAATTGCATAGAATGTAAAGTGACATTGACACCCTTGGAAGTTTATAAAATGTGACATTTGAGTTAGCTTCATGTCTGTAGCGTAACCACGTTTTCTTGGAAGTCCGTCTGATTGACCGTGAAGGGGACTTGTAGGTAAAGTGTTTGGGACTGGGATGTAAACAACTGCTTTGGCTTGAAGAAACTCTTTTCCAAGTATAACACTGCTCAAATCTTACCTGTAACTGTTAACTCTCTGGACCACTACGGAGCACAAAATATTTGCCCAACTGGTAAATTGAACTGTAAGTCCCACTGTGGGAAATTGCTTTGCTGTGCTCCAAACAGCAGTTATCTTAGTAATTGTAGCTGAATTCTTTTGTAGCTAATAGACCACGGATGTCCTTTTCGTACGGCAGAATTATTTTATCTTTACTGTTTTAATTGTAAAATAACACCATGTCACGCGGTGTCATGATCTAAAAATGATTTAGCAGCATAGTTTTAATTGGTATTTAGGGAAAGCTATATATTTTTTCTAGTTTAGGGTGTACATCCCTAGCATTTCACATTCTAAACTGGAGCTCACAACAAGGAGCTTATCAGAGCAAATTGTCTCGTCCGTCCCCTTCCTCACTCAAAACCTAATGACCCTTTATCATCATGGTTTAGATTGCTGGACACAGATGTGAGAAAATACAAGTAATCTACAGGTAACTACAGTAGCTGCACTGATGTTCTCGGAAAACTGACTGCTGGGAAGATAAAAAGCTTCCCACAGAGTTTGTGACTTTCCAGCAGCAAAGCACATCATGAGCTCATACATGAAGTTTTATTTGTTGAAGATTCACAATAAGATGCATTAGGACATTCAGCAGGGACTCTTTTTAGATGAGCTCTGAAATTCTGTGAGGTTGATGCGCTATTAGTTGATGTACTAGTGCATAGTATCATACAGTAATAAGTTCAGCAGCGCCAGTAAGGCTTTCTTTTCTTTTTTTAAGACCTGCTAAAGTAGAAATGATTAGCAAGTATTAATTTTGAAATAGTACACTCGTATTCTAGAGCATTGGATGAAGCCATGACATGTTGTTGGTTTTATGAATGTCTTAAGAGGGCAAGTTCTAGTGTGATTCTAAAAGTGCTTTTTGTGTGTTGGGAAATGGTTCCTAAAATTTATCAATAAATGGCATTTGAAACCGATCATTTGTTGCAAGTTGTTTGTACCTTTGAAGGATCACATTGCTAGGCCTGTAAACATTCAGCAGTGTTAACCTGCTAGGTGTAAGACTAGTAGCCTTTCGTCTGAAAAATGGATTATTTTCTGTTTTCTTGGAAGCAAGAAATAGGGCATACTTTTACCTCATGGGTTGATTTTCAAAGTCTTTCTAGCAACATGCTGATTTTTGCAGCTTTTCTTTATGTTTTTCTGCTGAGGGAAGGTTACAGGAGATGCAGACTTTTATTCTTGTAAACAACAGTAATTATGATACAGTTCTATTTAGGTAGGTATTTGATAGTTCATAAGTTTACAGCCCAGTCATATATGTACAGTATTGACTTAAACAGTACATGCTCAGTGTATTGAATTCAGTGGAATTTAATTGTGTTTGTATATAACACAAATCATTTTGTGCTAAGGAGCTTAGATGGACTTCAGTTTCATTTACTCTCTACCTTTTCTTCTGATAGAGATTTGAGGAATATAGAAGAAACCTATAACTCCTGTTTTCAACTAACACTCAACCTGCTTGTCCAAAGTTGCAACTGTAGTTCGTATTTATTGTGTTTAAAGGGAAGAACAACTGTGGCTGACAGGCTGAATCTGGTGAAGTGAGCATCCTGCAGCTATTCCCTACATCTGCCTTTTGCCTTACCAAGAGAGAGAGAGAGTCTGTCACTGCTATCTTAGGGCATCTTCAATGTGTTAGAAGCGCACAGGGGTTGCTTTGGGCTCACAGATGTCCCAGTACTTAACCTGAGGAAGGAGGCCTTTGAAAATCAAATCAAGTATATCCAGCCAGGTACTGTTGCATGAACATCCTCCAAGATCATCCAAGACTTGGAGCTACATGCCTCTCCCCCCCCCACCCCGTGATTAGGGATGCACACTGGCAACAAGAGAGGCATAACACTGTAAGGTGTCTGAAGATTGAACTGCTGCCTTTTAAAGCCTAGATTGCAGCTGTTGGCAAATAGATAGGCGCCTGCAAGGAAGAAGGCAGATCATCAGCCTGACTCCTGAACAGTTTCTTCTGTTGTTGAGTGGCTCTTGAGAGAAAAGAATCTCCACCTTTGGTTTTCAGAAGCCAATGAGATTACTGCAGCTGACTTGTTTTGCTTTGACTTGGTTTCTGGATCATGAATTTATGTACACCTTTTCTGGGGATACATGATACAATTGACCATCTCTGTATTTGTTTAACTGAAGGAAAATCTAGTTAAGTCTACTGATAGAGGGCTAGCCATGTTAGTATGTACCTTTAAGTTATCTAGCAGTGGTCCCCAACCCTGGGCCTCTAGATATTCTTGGACTACAACTCCCAGAAGCCTTCACCACCACCTCTGCTGGCCAAGATTTCTGGGAATTGAAGTCCAAGAACATCTGGAGGCCCACAGTTGGGAACCACTGCTCTGTAGCACATTATAACAGGTTTACTTGGGATTTTTTTTGTATTGAAGAGTGCATCTAATGCTTGAAGTTACAGTATTATATTCAGGGCAAAAGCAAAGACTAGTCTTTGTTAGAAGGATTTTCGTAGCTTACTCGGAACTTTTTAGTAGGGTACCCCACAACATTTTAACATTTTCATCAGTCAGATAGCAGTCAAACCAGGACACAAAGTTAGCTTAAGAAGAGGCATTTTATGCATTTATTTATTGTTTTTACTCACACACCACCCCATAGTGCGAGAGCACTCTCTGAGTGGTTTACAGTTTAATTATGCAGGCTACAAATCCCCCCCCCCCACAGCTGGGTACTCAATTTTCTAACCTTGGAAGGATGGAAGGCTGAGCAGCCAACCTTGAGCTTGCTTTCTGAATCTGTCAAGATCGAACTCAGGCCATGAACAGAGATTTGGCCATGGTACAGCAGTTTAACCACTGTGCCACAGGGCTCTCTAATGTTATTAACATTATTCTGCATATAGTCTACAGTTTCCATACAGAATGGTGCATGATCACCTCTCACTTTATTTGGGACAGGTGAGCTGGTCCAGTCCATCCTTTCACCACAATGCTGAAGTAATATGAGAACTCATATACAGTATGTATATTTCTGTTCATAATTTTACACACATCATAATTAAAGACTGTGTTAATCACTCCCCCTTCCCAACTTTTTCTGAGGATAAGAAGAGTGAGAGGGGAAAAAATGTCATGTGGCTGTATTCTGACAGCCATGTGTGTCATTCTGTATATAATCTGATTCGAATTTGTTACAGGGCTATCGGCCAATAGTTATGAACAGTCTGGTGTGATCCTCAAAGTGTCTTGTTCCGTTACTTCTTCTAAATATACTTATTTACGACAGTATAGGTGTGGTATATGGTTGCACTGTATCATTCTATTTTTCATAGCACTTACATGACCATAATAATGCTAGAGACAACACCTGAGACGAGGAGTAAAAATATGTTATACTAACCATCTAAACTAAAAAAGATGGCTTTTTGACATCTCTTCATTCCCACATGCTATGCTGTTGTGTTCTCTGTGCCCTTGTTTCTCTCTACTTGCTGCTTAGGTGGTATCCACTGATAACTAAGTGCTGGAGATAGCCTTTAATAAATTGAAAGTTTCAAAGATATTGACTGAAATTCAACAGCAGTTTTCATTGGAAACTGCAAAAGACAGCAAATGTTATTAAAAGCCATCAGTATCTCATTGTAGGTAAAAAGCAATACACTCTCAGACAGAGGTGCATCAGGGGATAAATACTAACTTGCTGTTGTAGAATTTGTTTAACAATTGTTACTATTTATTTTAGACAAAGTGCAATTAGATCAGACCTGGGCAAAGTGTGGCCCGAGGGCCGCATACGGCCCACGAGCTGCTCCTGTCCGACGTGCAGACAGTTTTGAACATCAAAACCATTTATAGCTTTTTGTCTAAAGTTGATCAGTTGCTTATCTTTAACATGCCGCAAAAAAACTCTTTAGTATTTGTGAAGATTAACAAGTTTAAAACAAAAACAATCATGATATCACTGTTTCATTTTATTTTTAAGTAAAGTTGGTTTGGCCCCCGAACACAGTTCAGATTTTTCATGTCCCCCCCCCCATAGAAAATAATTGCCCACCCCTGAATTAGATGATACGTAGCAAAGATGTTCAAGGGACTATTTCATCATCTTCCATTGCAAAAAGACAGTGAAGTATTACTGAAATGTGAAACAGTGTACTGGGTTTTACCTTTAAGGAACTGTTTCCAGAAGGAATACCAGAGATGAATTTTTAGGACTAGTTTCAAAGCCACCTTTCATATATATATGCAGTGGCATGGACGGTACTTCACTGAGGTATGGTTCAATGGTGCTGGGATGCATTGGTGTGTAAATGTTATGTGTATGAGGTTGATTGCACTAGACTTCAGTATCTGATTAGAAATTGCTGGTAGAACATGAAAAATAATGTGAATAAGGTCTAATAGCATTTATTTGAGAGTGTTTAGCATGATTGTGGCCTTACAGAGCTAAAATATGCAATGTATCACTAAATTAGACTCTGTAAATGAAGATTGGAAGAAAGCCCGTACCATGCTTAAGGCATGGAAGCTGGGACTCTCCCAGTTTGTGTAGACTGGTTTTAATTAGACTCACCCACTGGAGTAGGTGCTTATAAGCATGTATGGTGGCCTTTTATGGATCCATGTCCACTGTTTCTAGTGAAAAGCCAATATTTATTTATTTTATTAGTCTTGCTCCGAGATTGTAGGTTGCTAGAAGCCTTAAATTGATGGGTCTTTGGCTCCTATGTTGAAAGTGTAGAGTGCATGTAGATTCTCCAGCCAATTGTCAAGCTCCTTTCCATCTTCCCATTCTGTACAAGTAAGAGATTGTCCTCTATTATGTCCAATTGGATATCTTTAGCTTTTTGTATCCTTACCAATCTGGTTTCCAAATAGATCGTGATACTGAGAGTTGAACTATGATCTTAGCCGATGATTTGCCTTGAGATGACAGAGGAACACTTGCATTCTATTGATGGATTTTTGTGCTGCTGCTGTCCACACAAATGATTACAAAGAGGATGCAACTCCACTGACTCAACTGGATGTGCTCAGCCTTTTTTTTTTTTTTTTTTTTTTTTTTTTTTTGCTGCTGCTCTGGAGTGACTTCATTAAATTCTTATAGGAAGGCTACAAAACAAAGAATGTTGTTTCTTGTTTCAAATACCTCAGCTGGTAACTGCGATGATGCTAATGTATGGCACTGTATATGCACGGTCGATACAACTACCTCTTGTTGTCTTGACCCATATCAAGGAACAATACTTGAGATGTGGAGACTGGATTTGAGTGAGTTGAGTTGAGGAACTGAAAAAAAAGTTAAAATAGTAAATGAGTGAGAATCTGAGGTGATCACCAGCTTGCAAATATTACTGATTATTCAGTATTATTGGGAATAGTGTGAAAATGCTGCCAAGTCTAACTATGAAACCTCTGCTTAGGCTTGTACTTGTTCCTCTGAAACAACCTCTGTATTATGATTCTCTCTCTCTCTCTCTCTCTCTCACACACACACACACACACACACAGAGAGAGAGAGAGAGAGAGAGTTTTAAAAAATCCAGCGAGCTGAATATAATAGAATAACAACATTCTGTGAAAATGCAAAATGTAGCATATATTGTACTGCAAAGGTAACTTGGAAGAATTACATGAAGTCCACTCTTTGATTTTTGTTTCATGTTTAAAATAAGAATGCATGAGATTATTGTGTGCGCACTTAGGAAATGCAGTGAATTTTTTTTTAGTGGCCTCAAATTCTCGACTACAGTCAATATGCAATTAAAAACCTTGTCTGTTATAAACTTTTGTTTGAGCTCTTTAAACTGAATGATTAGCAGAAATAATGACCCTGTCAGACTTAATCACATTAAAATGTGGTTAACATCATTTAATTTTTTCCACTTAATATGCGAAAATTTCCAGTAGATTTGCAGTGAAGGCCATTGAAATTCCATTAGAACAAGAATAAAAATTTCAGGCATCATTTATTCAGAGAAGGAATAAAGGTCTTGATTGAAAACTGCTGAATCTTTCTATTAGAGAAACTATGAATCACTACATTGAATTGTACCTTGGGTTTCTGTAATTCTCAGACTTAGGTTCATAGGAATAGAAAGTATTTACCATGTGGTTTTATTAAGTGACAATAAGATGTGATTAGTCCTAGAAATGCAAGTCAAGGTGTTCTACACAGAGATTTGTTTTACATTGCAATCTTGTATGTGTCTACTTAGAATTATGTCGCTTTATGTTCAATGGAATTTAACCAAATAAATATAGGATTGTGGTGTTATTTATGCTCTGCATGGGTGCCATTTTTTGTTCTTATACGTGAAGGAGTGCAGCCTTGAATACAACCACCTACATATTGGTGGGGACAAGATTGTGAGTTCCTATGTTCCACAGTGCAGTTACATTGCACCAGCTATGAGGGGGGATGGGAGCCCCAATTGATGCCTTTGAATTGTGGTGCTGAAGGAGACTCTTGAGCGTCCCCTGGACTGCAAAGAGACCAAACCTATCCATTCTGAAGGAAATCAAGCCTGAGTGCTCACTGGAAGGACAGATCCTGAAGCTGAGGCTCCAGTACTTTGGCCATCTCATGAGAAGAGAAGACTCCCTGGAAAAGACCCTGATGTTAGGAAAGTGTGAAGGCAGGAGGAGAAGGGGACGACAGAGGACGAGATGGCTGGACAGTGTCATCAAAGCTACCAACATGAATTTGACCTAACTCCAGGAGGCAGTGGAAGACAGGAGGACCTGGCGTGCTCTCCTCCATGGGGTCACAAAGAGTCGGACACGACTAAACGACTAGACGACGACGGGAGCCCCAATTTAAAGCACTGAGGTTTCATTTTCATGTCCTAAATGGATTGAGTCTGAGATCGTTGAACCAGCCTGGCCATGTACCAAGATGCACAACAGAGGATCATCTCACTTGCCTGTCTTTGGAAGCATTAGGTTCACAGGAACAAGAGCAGGAGAGACCTTTCACCAGCGGCCCCATCCATTTGGAACAATTTAATATCTGGATTACATTAAATTCCTACATTGCAGGTTTTCTAAAGAGTTTTATAGACTGAGGACTTATCTCTGAAGAGAAAGGCATCTGTCGAGCTGCATTTTATTTGAATTTGTTGATAATTGGTAGCCATATTATGTACTGTATCTTAGTGTTAAACTTTTTGGGACTAAGACGTTTGTTTTGTTACTGTTGCTAATTTTTATGAAATTGGGAGGCTGAATCTAACTCAACCATTGAATTAGCAACATTTCTGTAACTCCTGTTCTGTGGATCTGCTGCAGTTGGGACTAACCACTGAATTTAAGTCTTGATGTTTAGTCTTGTATTAGATGTTGTTTCTGTGAGAGTGAAATCAATAAAATTCTGAGTGTTCACAATTATTTATACAATATGAGACCTAGTTAAAATATATGAAGTATTAGAAATGATTAACAGTGGGTTTTATTCATATTTACAACCATATTTTGCTAAAGGTTGTGGCTATAGAAAGAGCTCATTTTCTGAAAGGTCTTGAAAGGAAAAAAATTTAAAATAAGTTTAAAAGTTTAAAAACAAGATGGAAGTCATAATTTCCCAATAGCATGGCAGCCTTTTAGACACCCCAGGCCTGTTTCAGATGGTGAAAGATTCTTCTAAGCATTATTCATAACTGAGTAGAAACCTGGAGAGAGAAAAATGCTTCCCATTCATTGATTATACCCTGTCTTTCACCTTTCCAGGATTGTTTTTTCCTGGAAGGATGTGTTTCTGTCTTTTATTGTCTTTTCACTAAAGGAGTCAACCTATCTCTTAAGTGCTTTGCACCATCCAGTCATGAGAAAGAAGATTACAGAACTAATGTGTAATAGTCCTAATTTTTACACTAAGCATGTTGGGGCAGGTTTTGAGGAGGACATGACCTGAGATACAAGTGTCCATAGAAACCAGGCAGAATCTAACACAACCCAGAGAGCTCCTTGGATCTACTTGCACACATCTCAGGGCTTCTGGTTTATCAAACAGTTGATAGCATGGTTGACTAAGCAGGGAAGCGTGGCTTTCTGTTTTCATCTTCTCAGTTTGGTATTTGTCATCATAGAAAAAGGAGTCTGGAAGCAGGGTATTTGAAAGCAGTCATGCCTGGGCTGTGAAATCTCAAAGGGCTTTTTCAGTCTTGCCTCACCTCACACTTCAGAGTTGCCATTCAAGGAAGCAAAGAAGGAAGCTTTGCACTGTGAAGACTATAGCAAATATACAAGGGGTGGCATTCCTTAGATGTAGAATGAGCCTGGATAATCTACCATGTCTTTTTCAGGGTTCTCTTTGTTTCACACAGCTGTATAAGGTTGTGATGTTGCTTTGCCAATGCTGGCATCTCCACAACTAAAAATAAAAGACTATAAAAGACAGCACCGTTTTTAATAGAAATAAAGTAGGCTGTGCACTTTTGTACACATTTCGAGGGAAATTTTCAACAAGAGTCCTAGCCTTGCTGTCTTGGGATGAAATTGTGCTGTCCCACACGTGTATGGCGCACTTCTCTAGAGGACACATTGAAAAACACAGCCCACTGTAGATGAGCTGCCTTGTCAAGGACAGTGAAGAATACAGCCCTGAAAGAAGAAATCTATAAAGCTGTAAGCCTGGTATTGCCGTTTTCAGATGGCGTTTGCCCAGGACTTCAGATCGGTAAGAGCAAGAAGTTGATTTTGGTAAACGAGTGGGCTGTGCAAGTCTTACACGGCAGGACGAGAAATACAAAGCCACCTAGTTTTCTTTTCCCTTTTGTTGGTCCATGCTTTCCTTTCTTTTCCTTTTCTTTATATACAGGATTTTTAGTTGAGATTCACTCATAAATGGTAGCTCTAAGAGTAGTGGTCGGCTGAAGGGGCCTTTCGGCTACTATTGGTAAATCACCAACTTGATTTAGCTGAAGTCAGTGGCAGGATCAGGTATGATGAAACGACTTTTCAGTAGGCTAGCCAGATGTCAGCTTGTTCAGCTACACTCAACAATAGTGATTATTTTATGGTTTATGAGAGGACGGTGGATTTAGAAGGGTAGCCTGACCCATATAGGAAATAGGATGATGGCCTGAACTGAATATTGTTGCCGCCTCGTCAGGAAACAAGGCATCTTCTTGAATGTTCAGTTTTTGTAATTCATCTGTATTGATGTTGTGGAAATTCCCTAATTGTCTTTTGAATGATTTTTTAAAAAAATCATATTGAACGTCATAAAAGTAAGACGGGCAGGCAAAGGGCCTGTCCTTACAAGATGATGCAGTATCCTATTTGTGTGTTTAGTGGATGGCAGGTCTGATGTCAGTCCCTTCAGAGACCTTTAGACCCCTTCTGCTCATTTATTGCTAAAATGTACCAGCTCTGCTTCTGCATTATGAAGATCATCTGTCAACACTCTGAGATATTCGCCTTTGTTATTAAGCTTGTGATGCTCTACACACTGTCAGGTTTTTGCCAATTATAGTTAAGGTACAATAGTGTATTCACTGGATCAAAGTCTTTCACTGGCAGTGGAGGAATGATTTGTAAGTCTTTATTCATCTGAATTGTACAATAGCATACCTGAGGAATGCAAATAATCTCTCTAAGGACTCAACAGAAAAGCCCTTAAAATGAGTATAGCACCATTATTATTCGGAATTGGTATTTTAGCCAAAGTAATTATTTCTTATCTTGTTTCGCAGCATTCTTGGTTTTAGTTATGGTGCCCGTTTTTGGAAAACAAAAACCTGTGCTGGATTTTAGAATTATTTTAAGACCCCTTTTGCTTGTATTTTATTATGTGGCTTGTCCTTTTTTTTCTTCCTTTTTTTTGATACAGTCATTTACTACGTTATCTCAATTACTATAAAAGACAGCACCTTAAGCCTTAGTTTCTAATAGAAATAAAGAAGGCCATTCACTTTTGCACACATTTTTGAGGGAATTTTTCAGCAAGAGTCCCAGTCTGCTGTCATGGGATGAAATTGTGCTGTCCCTCATGTGTACAACAAAATCTGCCCAGAGCTGCATATTTATTTTTATTTTATTTAACTTATATGCCGCCCACACTACCCAAAGGTCTCTGGGCGGCTTATGGTGAAGGGTGATCAGATACCAACCTTGCTAAAGTTTTCCAGGGAAGGCATAGAAAGCTTTGTCTTGAGGAAGGTCTGATCCTGGCAGCAACAATTTTTAGAACCACCCCCCTTTCCAGGATGAAAGGGGTCCCACATGAGCCGAAGAACCTTCAGGATGTGTGTGTGGAAATGTTTATTTCACTCCCCCCCTCCAAAAAATGGCTGCAGCCAATTATATCATCAGCTTTGTGTGGCATAAAGTTGCGTAACAGAATTTCAACCATTATCTCATAAAAGGTCTGATCCTCGGAAATTCTCTTTGTCAAATGAGAGTAGATGAAGTTATGTTCCCATTTATTTTGACATCTGCATCAGTTATTTCAAGGATGGCATGCCATAGTTTTGTATCATTTTATTCAAGTAGCTTAAAAACCATAGTCTAAAAACATGAATCTAAACAGTGTGAAAATCCAGATGCAGCACACTTACAATCTCTGCATGGCTTGTTTATGCTTTTATTTTTTTTGGAAACACGTGTAGCACCCATAAAATGTTGAGTCCCTTACATATCTTTCTATCTTGCTGCAATTATATTTAAATTAAACCTAGATCGACTTTGCTTAGCATGCTGCTAGTGCCTATGTCTGGAGATAAGAGGTGCAATTTTCAGTAATCTCCACTCTCATGGAGTTCAACCACATTGTAAGTTGAACAAAGAGTTATTTTCTCCAACTTAGCAAATGGAAGCTATAGCACTCTGTACCTAATGCAACTTCTCTGTAAACTCTCTCTGTAAATTGGGGTAAATGTAGTTGACATGGAATTGTTTGCAGCAGCATGTTGCACAGTGGTGCAGTAAGCAATAACTGGTGGCCAGGAGAATGCAATCATGCGTCTCAAGGCAGAGGCAAGGATTTGGTGCTCAGTGCCCTTGTTATTGCGGCAGAGGGATCGAATGTTGCTAGATGCTGTGAGGCAGCCAGCACTCACATAATTTCACAGCGCTAACCCGGTTGCCTTTGCTCCTGCCTCACGAGGCCTGCCGGGGTGGCAGGCCTGCAGTTCCTTATTCTACTGCTTAGTGTCTTGCGTCCTGCACTGGTTATTCTGGATTCCTAGCAGGAGCTCCTTGTTCTCCAAGACTCTTTACCAAGAAGCCATAACTGGTACGGGAGGTTGTGCTCTCATCAGTGTGGTTCCTATCCTGTTGCACTTTCCAGCAAGATAGGGTGCAGAAACCCATGCAGGTGTGGGAGTGAGATGTGCTAGAACTAGTGATTCATTGTTGAGAGGTGTGTATGAAATGTTGCTTCATCTGATTGACCCTTTGATGCTATAAGCTTTGCCCAGTAGCAGCCTTTATGTTCATGAAATATTTATTTATTTATTGTATTGTATTGTATTGTATTGTATTGTATTGTATTGTATTGTATTGTATTTATACCCCGCCTATCTAGTCATTTCGACCACTCTAGGCGGCTTACAACATAAGGATAACAAGTTCTAAAAAATTTATAACAATTAATTAATTAAATGATTCTACAAGATGGGAAAAATTAAAATAAATCAAATAAAGAGGAAAAAAAGGAAAGAGGACAGGAATTAACTGGAAGGGAAGGCCTGCCTATACATCCACATTTTCAGTCGGTTCTTAAAAGTACCCAGCGAGGGTGCAGCGCGAATCTCCGGAGGTAGGTTATTCCAGAGATGAGGAGCCACCGCCGAGAAGGCCCGGTTTCTAGTTCCTTCAGGGCCTCCCTCGGCGTCAGGCTCCTCAGCCTTACCTCCTGGCTCGCGTGGGTGACACGGGTAGACCTAGTTGG